>NW_024544331.1:0-40000 GCF_018167655.1 Microtus oregoni | reverse complement strand
CTTGTAACATTCACCTCTACATTCTAGTCTCATCGCAAGAAGGTACTCTGCAGGCTATGGAACTACATACCTCGACACCAACCCCGGCACACAATTCTCCACCTACAATCTGCTCTGCCTGAAAGATATGGTGGCACAGAACAAGGGCAAGTGGCCAATCAACTTTTGCTTTAACTTGTCCACAATAAGAGAAGAAGGCCATGTCCTACACTACCTGTATGACCAGGAACCAGAGACTGAATTGCCCAGAGACTTATGGTAGAACCAAACGCAAGTGGCAAAAAAAAGTCATGAAATGATTCCTAATGACGTTCTTCTATAGTAATAGATTTGTGCCTCTTCTTATAGTTATCAAAGAGGCTTCCTCCAGCAACTGATGGCAACAGAGCCTCACAGCCAGATATGTGGATAGAGCGTCTAAATTGGAAATCTCAATTGGATAATGGATGAGTGAAAATAGGAGCAGGAAATACTGTGTAGGAGTGATAGGAAATGTAAGACACCAGGAGAACATGTCCCACCAAATCAGCTAAGCAGGAGTCACATGGGCTCACAGAGACTGAAGGGGCACGCATGGGGCCTGCATGGATCTGCACTAGGTCCTTTGTGTATGTTGTGGCTCTTTGTTTGCTACCCTTGTGAGAATCCTAAAAGTGGACATGGGCAGATCTCTGACTCTTTATCCTGTGCTTGGGACACTTTTCTTCATAGCGAGTTGACTTTCCAGTCTCAAAATGAGGAGTTTTGCCTTGTCTTATTGTATCTTCTGTTGTCCTGTCTGGAAGTCATCTCTTGGAGATCCCCTCCTTTCTGCAGAGGAAGCAGAGAGGGAGTGGATCTGGGTGAATGGGAAGGTGCTGGAGGTGGAGCTAGAAGTGGAGGGAGGGGAAACTGTGGTTGGGATATATTGTACGAAAGAAGAACCTAGTTTTAAAAAATCAAGTTGAGGAATAAAAATTAGAGCAAATCATCAAAAAGAGAGGAGGAATGGGTAAAAGTGAGTGATATTCTTATAATAAATACTAGGATGTATGTGTGTGTGTATATGTGAGTATGATCGATGAGAATAATTCTATGACTGAATACACTAATTCATTTTGTCATGCATTTTTATTCTAGGCAATGGAGGAGAGATGGTGAAACTTTCCATTATTTATGTTTTTAACTCTTTTACAGTTTTAACTTGGAAGTTAAAGTTACAGTTCATTCAGTAAGGAAAGTGACAGTTTACAAATAAAATGTTTATGCATTTTGGGCCAGCAATGACATGGATGTTTCATAGCTGCAAACCCTAATGACAACTAATCCATACCACTTAGCCAACAGAAAATAAAAAAAAATTCTCAGAGTATGTTTTCAAGATATGTGGCTTTCTCAGATCTTTTCTGCAATTCACATTTATTTGCAGGTGTAGATACTTGTATTCCTTAGTTTTTCTGTATAATACCCGAATAAAAGATATGAATTATGAAGGGAAAAGAAATAAACACAAACTATTTTGTCGCTCTTCAGTCTTGCTATTTGAATGGGGCTATTCCAAAATTACTACAAAGTAAATTTTATAAAATAATTGCACCCAAAAATGAACACATTTTAAAAGAGAATATTTAATGTCATTTTAAAAGTTTGAGTATACATTCAGAATCTTGACACTCTTAAACAGTGACTAATGGCTTACAACCTACCATGGATTGGATTTTATTAGATAAATGACTATTCTAGTAGCTACCTTTTATGAGTATACTTTCATCATTTATTTGTATTTCACATCCATATATTTATTTATCACGAATAGTAAATAACCTACTAAGTTTCTTCCACCATACTAATGATCCAGGTTTCCTTTATAAACATCCTAAGAGTTTTATAAATTATTAACATGTAGTTAAACATACTTATCTATAGTTAAGTGAGTTTGTCTCAAGGATTTACATAATCCTTCTAAATACAATGCATTTAAATCTGAAACTAGAGAAAATTCAATGTGGCTTCACTGCCTTGCAGTATTGTGCTTTTCTAAAAAAAATTAAGATTTAAACTATTTAAAATTTCAAGAACTATGACATAAATCACCGCTCTCTTCTTCCACTGAGACATGCATGTAATGTATATTTTATAATTGAATGATGAATAGTCTAATATATATATATATATATATATATATATATATATATATATATATATAATAAAAGGGAAAAATACTGTGATTGTATACCTGTCCATGAAACCAAGTTTTCCTCAATCCCTGCTTTGTTTGTATCATTTTAATATTGACTTATGACAATTTTTGTTAATTTATTTTGTATGCATGTACAATGTATGTGTAGAAGACAAGTTTTAACAGATTGTCTTCTCCTTCAACCATGTGGATCCTGTGGATCAAATTTAGGTCACTGATCTTGGCAACAAACAACCTTTACCCCGTGAGCCATTTTACTGTTCTCTTTCCCTATTTCCAATGGTTTAAATTTTATGAAGTCATTCATTCTATAACTTTTACCAGCTATTATATACCACATATATGGACTAAGATATGTTAAAATAATAGTGGCTTCAAACAAATGAAATGACTTTCTATAATTTAAACATTTTGATCTCAGTGTTGTAACATAGGACAATACTTTAATGAAGCTATGTTTTCATATATTGCTTACATCATATTTAACAATGAAGTAGGATTTTTTGTCTGTTTGTTTTAAGTCCTATAACCTTGAGCAAACATAAACACCTGAAAGGATGATATATGTTAAAACAAACATTCAGTCAATTGTGGTGTATGCCTTTAAACCCAGTACTAAAGGGGCAGAGGCAGGCAGATCTCTGAGATTGAGGCCAGCCTGGTCTACAGAGGGAGTTCTAAGACTGCCTGGACTGCTACACAGAGCAACATTGTCTCAACAAAACAAACCAGCAATTTAAAAGAAACAAATCAAGATGAAAGTATCAATTCAGGAAGCCTAGGAGACTACAAAATGTAATCTACACTTTTTGGCAAAGTAGGTATTATAACTAAACATAATTAAGTTTATTTTATAGTTTGACACTAGAGAGTAACACTTGAGAAAGCACATATTTTCCTCATTAATGATTTTACATTACAGAATAAAGTAAAATGTATATAATTTTCCATGCAGTATTACTTAAATTGAATTCTTTTATGCAATATACATTTCATATGTGTTAATATATTATGTTACTTTTCTAAAAGCAAGCATATATAACCTTTCCTTTCCAAGCCTTGCAATTTTGGCCATACAATTTTAAAAAGCATTATTAACATTAAGTTTAATAAAATCTAAAATTTGTAATGCTATTTGTAAGTGTATAAGTATTATTACACAAAACCTTCATATGAAAGTATCACTGATAAACAAGTACCTCAGGTTAGGTATAAATATACTTGAAAAAGTTGTCTTCCTCTCACTGCAAAAGTTAAAGTCTAAGTTATTTAGTAAGACTAGCAAACTCATATTATCTAATTCTTCAAATTCTTTTAAATTAAAGCATTCTTCAGCTTAAGAGTAACAATATTACAATGCATTGGACTATGAATTTAAAATTGAGATATGTATTTGTTGTGCATTGTTCTGTTTTACAAAAGAATATTTTGGAATATTTCACAGATGATGATGATGATGTGGATACAAATCATTGAAGCATTTGACAAATAGACAACAGTTAGTATTTTCACAGAGCTAACAGTACTGGTTTCTTCCGGAATATGGGAAATCAGCATTTCTAATGAGCAAGTCTTTTGAAGACCTATTATGAGGTTTGAAAATAATGACATCTTGAAATTTGGAGGTAAATAGACAGATCTAGAGAACATCATATTGAGTGAGGTAACCCAGATCCAGAAAGACAAATATCATATATACTCACTCAAAAGTCCTTTAGACAGAAAACAAAGAAAATTAACCTACATTTCACAATTCCAGTGAACCTAGACAACAATGGGGACTCTAAGAGAGATGTACATGGATATAATCTACATGGGAAGTAGAAAAAGACAAGATTTCCTGCGTAAACTGGGAGTACAGGGACCCTGAAAGACCCTGGGAGAGGGTTGAAGGGGAGGAGAGAAGAAGGGAGGGGAGGGGAGAAAAATGTATTGCTCAATAAATTCAATTAAAAAAAGAAAATGTACAATTCAGTGTGAGCCTCTTTGTAACATTGTCTACAAGTTAAATGTTGGATTTTCTAATATATAACCTCTTGTCTCTCTGTTTCCCTACATGTTTCAGAATGTACACCCCCCACAATAGCTTCATTTCTGTCTTATGTTATATTCTTGTATGTATTCCAAGTAGAAGAATGTATTGTGATAGTTTCCTTTCTTGAATTTTGTTGTTGTTGTTACTGTTGCTGCTGCTGTTCCTATCATCCTTTCTTGTCACCCCCTTCCTCTAGGATTTCTCTGTGTGTCCCGGACTATCCTGGAACTTGCTCTGTAGATGAGATTGGAACTCAGAGATACAACTGCCTCTGTCCTGAATGCTGGAATAGTAGGCATGTGCCACCACCTCCTGGCTCCCTTCCTCCATTTTATATATAATTTCCCCTAATAATATCACTTATATTTTCATATGTACAGATAATATAAAGACTGATGATTGTATACACAGAGAGATCAACAGGTAGGTAGGTAGGTAGATGGATAGATAGATAGATAGAGGCATTGTGTGTATGACAGAAAACTTGTAATGTTTGTTTTTCACTTATTTGCTTAGTATAATAATTTCCAATTCCACTCATTTCCATGAATATGATATATATTCATTCCTCTGAATAGCTGAACAAAACCCTCAGTGTGCATAGAAAAAAAAAGAAAATGTAGTAATAGAAATAATACCTTTCTAAAAAAAATCTTAACTATAAAATTTGGAAATGCCAGGGAGATGACAGAGCACAGTTGGTTGGTGGCCTGAAGAAAATGTTCAAATTATGGTTTATAAAGAAGTCACATCAAAACATATTACTTTATAACATGACTAAAATTAATTTTAAGAAGTATGAAAGGGGGGATTTTGTATGGATGGAAAAATGCAGATTCCAGAAGCTAAGGATTATTAAGTTAAAACGTCAGTGTCAGGTGTAGGCTATTTCTCTGTGTGCTGTTTGTGAAGCAATTCCCATTAGGCCCCCACAAACTACAAGATATAGCTAGTTACATTGGATACCCAGCAGAGTTTTATGGTAAGAGCCTGTTTCTAAAGACACAACACACTTTTATCGTTGAACATACAGATATCATGCTGGAGCTGAGATGGAAACTTCCTCCCTGCTGGCTCATTTCCACAGTGCCCAAAGATGCTATGCAGGCAGCTGCGGGAGAAAAGCGACCAATGATCCTTGCAGCTGTGTTCTCTCCATGCTATAAATCCAGTTCCCAGACTAGCTATAGCCACTTGTTGAAAGGTGGCAGGAGTGTTATTTATCAGACACCCACTTTGAAGAAGGGAAGTCACCCTTGGTATTATTGGACCTGGTCACATGCCCTGGCCAGCAAGGCCATATAACCAACTTTGTTTTGCCAAATGGTCATGTTATCAAACTGCCTTGTAAATATTTAAGTTTGTGCTGAAAGACCGGTTCTCCTCTCAGCATTTCTCAGAGAAGCTTGTCTTGTTTGCAGTTTGTAGCAGTTAATGCAAGAGATTCACAACTGACAAAGTGCTAAGAATAATTGATTTTGATTTTAGCCCTAAATATCAACCTGTCCAAGCATCATGGAATATATTGAACAAGATATTGAAGGAGTGTAAGATTTAAATGTTAGGGAGGAGCACAGTCTTCAGGACATGGCATAGCTATAGCACAACAGTTGTGGTTTTCTTCACAGTGCCAGCATTAGAGGCTTCTACCTACATGGCTGGCGTTTATGTGCACATTGGCAATCCAAACTCAGGTGCTCATTTATGTGCCACAAGCCTTTTACACATTTAGGAGTCTTCCAACCACAGAAAATTTAAACTACACATTAAATAATCTTATCTGAGAGAAAAAAGGCCGAAAATACCATAGAA
Organism: Microtus oregoni; assembly: GCF_018167655.1. NCBI lineage: Eukaryota > Metazoa > Chordata > Mammalia > Rodentia > Cricetidae > Microtus > Microtus oregoni. The sequence goes on along the minus strand of NW_024544331.1, from coordinate 33,974 downwards.
CTGCCTTCTAAGTTCTCCTAAAACAGTGCTCACACACAAAAAAAATAGTTTTGAAGTGATAGAATTGATACGAGAAAAATGTTCCCTCTCATTGGAAATTTGTTCTCTACCCCTTAAAAAAGCCACAAACAAATAGAGGCTCTAGATAATTTTGTAAAATCTAGACCTGGTGAGATAACAAAGTGATTTCATAGTGTCACCCTATTCCGCGGGAATTTGGAATTTGTACTATCCTTTCTTTGTTTCTCAGTACCATAGCCAGCCCAACTTTATTACAAAAAAATAGGCAGGCATGGGAGCAGAGAAAAATGTAAAGCTCAATAAAAATCAATAAAAAAAGAAAGAAAGAAAAACAAATTAGCTTTGCTCTCAGCAAATATTGTAATGATGGTATCACTGGACTTAGAAGTGATTTCTTCCCAATACATGGTTTTTCTAAACTAAACCAGTGATAGCAGAGATAATGTCATGATAAAACCACTGCCACATAAAAATAAAATCAGACCATAAAGTGGTGTGCATGTTCTATGAAGACAAGATATGAGCAGAATTCAAGTGGGGATAAAAGAACAGGAATGAGCTGCTGCCCCTCCTCAATACCACTTAAAGTTTTCCCTTTCTTCCCGTTTCTTCCTTCAGAACACCTGTGTCTCTATTCTCATCTTCAGATCTCTTTCACTCTGGCCACACCTCCTTCAGTACTAGTATCTGTGGTAAGGCCAGGTTATGCTTTGTAAATAAGACCTGAAAATGACGCCATCAGTTGACATGCCAATGTCAATGCAGGATCAAAAGCTACAGGCAATATACTGGCTGCAGTGTTGTTTTGAAAGAAAATGTCTCCCATAGAGAGGGGCACTATTAAAAGGTGTGCTTTTGTAGAGAGGATGTAGCCTTGGTGGGGGAAGTGTGTCATTCAGAACGCAGGCTTTGGGGTCTCATACATGGTCAAGCCACACCCAAGGAGACAGTTCACATCCTGTTGCCTTTTAGATCATGATGTAGAAATCCCCAGCACCACATCTGGTCTGCCTGCATTCCACCATACTCCCAGACATGATGCTCCCTTCTATGATGGTAATGGACTAAACCTCTGAAACTGTAACGTGCATCTCAAATAAATGTTTTCCTTTATAAGAGTTGTCATGGTCATGATGTCTCTTCACAACAATAGAAACTTTAACTAATACAGCTACTGAGAGAGGAAAAATTAGTCTTCTTCGGGGACAAACTACCTGGTAAGTTATCCAATCCCCCCACATCCTCTCTCTCTCTCTCTCTCTCTCTCTCTCTCTCTCTCTCTCTCTCTCTCTGTGTGTGTGTGTGTGTGTGTGTGTGTGTATTTGTGTGTGTATCTGTGCATTTGTAATAATAATATTTTAAAAAAATAGAAGGACGTGGATTTGAGAGGAAGTGGGGGACGCAGAAGGAATTGAAGGATGGAAAAAAAGGGAGGAATGATGTAAATATATTATTCACCTATGAAATGGTCAGTAAATAATTTTTTTTAAACGAAGTTATAGAAAAAGAGGAAACAAGAACTGGTTTAGCTTGAAGCATTAGAAATGACCATGACTCTCTAACCTTTTTCTGCCCCAGGGGGTTGTGTATGTTGTTACCTGGTTGATATTGTAAAGATAAACCATCTCTGCTTCCTGTCAGCACATGGAAGTAGCATGGTCTCAAAAGAGAATGACTTCCTTATTTGCTCAGCAATGCGAGACAATGGACAACATAAGGATTTTTAGTATCGGTTTCAAGACTCACCCAGAACAACAGAGTAAGAACAACTAGGATGTTTCATACACTGTATCCTGCCCTGTTTACACCCAAACCCACCTAACCTGTTATTTTCTTTCTATGAGATAAGTCCACTGCCTGTGATTTTATATAGCCTCCTCCCCACAAACACAACACATATTCATGTTGGCAATTATCCAATCAACAACACTGGAAGGATATTAATGAGGTGGTTAGAGAAGATTCAAGTCACCAGGTCATTGTTTGAGAATATATATATATATATATATATATATATATATATATATATATATATATTCATATTGTGTTGCACATCTATCTCATGGTACTCTACTAAAGCTACACCTTTCATCAAGTTAGCAATTTTCTTTTATAGTTCAGAGAAAGTAAGTGTTTTTATTCAACTAGCCACTTAATGCATCACTATCCATGGTTAAGTCCTTCAATGGTGCCCGTTTATGGAACTAATCCTCAGTTATAGTCTTTTGAACTTTGGGTTTGGATGTGTTCTACTTTGAGTTTCTATTGCTGTAATGAAACACCATAACCAAAAACAAGTTGGGGAGGAAAGAGTTTACTAGGCTTACACTTCAGCATTGCTGTTCATCAATGAAAGAAGTCAGGACAGGAACTCAAACAGAGCAGGATCCTGGTAGGCATGAGCTAATGCAGAGGACATCATGGGAAGCTGCTTACTGGCTTGCTTCCCATGGCTTGTTCAGCCTGCCTTCTTATATGACCCAGAATCACCAGCTCAGAAATAGCCCCACCCACAGTATGCTGGGTGCTCCCCCATTCATTGATCATTAAATGAGAAAATGCCTTACAGCTGGATTTTACAGAAGGAGGCATTTCCTCAGCTGAGACTCCTTCCTCTCTGTGATTCTAGCTTGTTTCAAGTTGACACACACAAAAATATCCAGTCAGTACAGAATGTGTCTTCTGTTTCAGGACAGTAATTACTGCATTTGGCTTCACAAGATAACTTAGACTTTTATGATCATTATGCTAGTGGTTCTCACAACAGACTATAGATTAAAGGTTTTCTTAATTGTTTTTCTAACTATAAATAGCACCAGATATATCTATTGGTCTCTGGACATTCTAGAGCATTAAAGAATAACATTACTGATAATGGCAAAGATAGAACTTTCTTAATGCCTGGAGGACAGCACAGATTTGAGCTCGGAATAATTAAACAAAATTATTAAACTGTTGTGTTTTTATACTCAACTTTATAAGGAGAATTTATAGAAAGTGAATGCTATTTTGTATATCTGTCTACTATGCTTTGGAGCATGAGGAGAAATGAAATAACTATTCTAAATATTCAAAGTATTTATATTATTCTTATACTTCGTTTAACATTAAATATGTTACTATTAAAATGATTATTCTATTACTTTAAATAAAATCTATTATGATTAAGATTTATTTATAGACTTAGAAGATTTCTATAATACTGTGTTTTTGTTATTTGTTTGAATTCTCTTCAGCAAAACAGCAGTTTTTTTAGATACTCTTTCAATAGATTTTATCTATATTCATTCCAGTATTTACTTTTGAAAGAACTTCTCTTTTTACCTAATATGCTAGAAAAATTGTTATTTCCATTAGGTCATTTTAGTCTAATATCAGAAAAACCGAAAATTTGAAGCTGGAAAGCAATCATGTTTGTAAAGTTTCAATAAGATAACTTTCATATGTTAAACGTGACAATGACCGTACATTCATAAATTCAACCTGTTACTTTACAGTTTCCAATTTTATATCCTTTATGTTAGCCTACTATGACTAGACGAGTTGAGAAATACATGCAAGAATGTACAATATTAAAAATCTATTATGTATTGCAGTTATTTTAAGAATATATGGTAAATATTTTTGAAATTACACTTTAAAGAGTGTTGGATATAGTCAGAAATATACCAAAAGTGCCTTATAGACCTATTGGTCTATAAGAAAGTTTGTAGAAGTTAATATGAAAGGAAAACTATCTCCCTGCAAGGTCATGATGTAAACTTTAGTTCAGTCTTTCTCAGAGGAGACTAGATCTCCTCTCTCCTGATCACTCATTTAGTTATGATTGTTTATTTTTTTCTAGTACATCATATATATTTTCATCCAAGTATACTAAACCAAACAATTCTTCCCCTTCATAGTAGTTGTTTCTTTGTTAAACTTTTATTTTCAATGTGTGTTTAGTGTCACAAATATTAGCTTGAATCGCACTAAGTATGTTAGCAGTAGAACTGAAAACATGGCATACCATTCAGGAATCCATGTCTCTTTGTTTTACAGAATACTGCTACATGAAGGATTCAGTCAGTCTATTAAAACAGCTACATCAAGTAACATATAGAAACAACATGAAAGTCATAGCAGGCACAGGTTTCACCTTTCTCTGTCCTCTATGATTGTGTTCATTGGCTTCCAGAATTACATTAGCTGCAAGCACATACAAAGGAACTAGCACAGGGGCTCTGAATAAGAGCCTCTGCGATTTACAAGAGAGCTTAAGAAGCCTTATCTACATTTGGGCCAAAGCCCTTTCTCAAACATTAAACATGCTGTTTCCTGGTGTTCAGACCCTGTTCAGGTCACCACTTACATTATTTTTCTGTAAGACCTGCAGTGCCTTGTTGACATTGTTCAGAGCATGAACTCTTGTAGATCCTTTTTCTTTTGGCTAAAAAAAAAAGAGAGAGAGAGAAATGGTGTTTACTAGAGAACAAAGAGAGAAAAAAAAATCTACCTGAAAAGACCAATATAAATTTCACTTTTAAGCTTGAATATTTTACATTTAAATGAACACATACTGTGAAATATATATATATATATATATATATATATATATATATATATATATAGTCTTCAGGCTTTGGGATTTGTCCTTGGCATAGCACATCTTTAGCATAAAGAATCCACCTCCTGGGAAAGAAAGCACATATTTTCCCTTTACACAGTACAATTTGGAATGATTGTGCCTTCACTTTTTTTTAGCTCAGTGTATATTGTTATAATAGCATCAAGGATGGAAAACATTAACAAAATCTATAAGGAAAGTAAGCAGTGAGATAGAAAAGTAAGTTTTAGAAAAGTTTGAAGGAGATGTGAGTTTCTTGGACTGCCCACACTCTACTCACTAACTAGCCCACTTATACAAGCTCAAACAAGCGAACCTTATTTAACTCAGTCATAAAAGAAAGGGGGGTAATAGAAAAGAATAACAGGTTGAATAATAGAGGGAGGGACATAGGAGATGAAAATGGAGGTGAGTCTGATCAAAAATACATTGTCGGATAAATCATAATAAGGTACAGAATTGTCAAATACAAATTATTCCACACAAAATGTTCAGTGAGCATTCAGAAAACGAGAGTCTCTGAAATGTTTAGCACTGAATGGGACATACTTATTATATCCCTTACTCCAAGTCCTAGGGATATTCTTAGTCATAAGAGCCAGAGGTTTTTGATGACAAAAAAAAATGTTTTCCCTACATAGCATGTTGGATGCACATTGAAACAAACATGTGTGATTGGGACAAGAAGATCTGTTCAAGACAAGATCTCAATATAGAGTAGGAAGGTGGTGGGTATAAAATCCCAAAACCATCTGCAGAGTTATTGCTATCTGATAAAAACAGGGAGAAGAAAAGTCAGTTTCCATTAATGATGTGATTCTTGTTAGACTAGCTGCACACTAGGGCAGATCCCACTACCAATACGAGCTTGGCAACAGAAATTGGGCTCAATGGCAAAATAAGAAATGTTTTAAAAGAAACAAAAACAAAACAGGAAGAGGTGGGGCACGCCTTTAATCCCAGCACTTGGGAGACAGAGACAGGTGGATTCCTGTGAGTTCGAGGCCAGCCTAGTCTACAAGGGCTAGTTCCAGGACAGGCTTCAAGACTACAGAGAAATCCTGTCTCAAACCCCATCCCTCCAAAAAAATGTAAAAAAAGAATGATTTTCAATGTCAGTTGGGAATGTGTAGGAGGATGGATAGGGTGCTAATGGCCAGAGTTGGAAGGAGAGGGTGCATATTTTCAAAATACAATGCATAAAATTCACAAATAATAAATTATCACCAAAATATGTAATGTTAAATAAGAACAGTATTTCTTTGACTACTACCTAGTTGTCCTAGTCACTAGAATTCAAAATTTCAATAACCAGGCTTCTTAGTTTATAATTAGTTTATCCCAAAAGTTATATCCCATCTGTTAATTTTATAATAGCATCTGCATAATTAATGAAAATACACAACACCTTATTTTTTCTAACTGATAAGTTTTAGAAATTCGATTGTTATGATACTTGTATTTAATAACAATTATTATTTTTGATGGATTTCCCTTAAAGCAAGTTTTCATTAGCTATCTCCAGGAATATATCAGAAAGTCATTTCCTACTAACAACTTTTCCTTGATATCTTCAAAAACAATGTCAGAACAAATCAGCTGCTGAAACCAGTGATTTATATAGCTCTCATTTTAAGTTTAGGGAGGCTATTGTTTAGTAAAAGTCATGACCTCCAAAACCTGGTTTCAACGTTTTGCTCTTGCACTTTTGGACTATGTGAGCATGAGAAACTTCTTCCCATTCTCCGGTTGTCTCACCTGTTAAAACAGAGCTAATAAAAATAGCTGTTCTACAACTTTAAATAGGAATGTGTGTAAAGACGTTAGATGGGGAGTTTTGATATAGTATTTTCAGATTTTTGCTGTATGGAGTTGGTAGTACATGCAAGGTACTTCACATTATTATTAAGCAACTTGCAATGCCAATGGTTCCATACAACTTGTATATGTAATTATTCTAATCTTAAAAGAATTAATATGTATTTACAGAAATTATCAGTGGAGCAAGGCTTTAACATTTGGGCTGGGCCTATGCAGTCAGAATTTTCTTATTTCTTTTCTTACCTTTTCTTTACTTTGTGTATGTATAGAATAAATAATGTACTTTTGTACTTTTAATTTTACCGTGTACTTTCCAAGAGTCTTCCCAACCTTCTTAAGACTTCCATACCCTAGAGAACCTTATTCTTTAAACTGGCTGGATAAGCTTCCAACATTTATCCTAAGTCTTCTATTCGTCAAGATGACTTGACTAGTATCCTTTGTAAAAGACATAAATGTCTTGTTCCCTCACTTCCTCCATCTCCAAGCATAGCCTCATTAACAGAAATCTCCACTTTTCATATCTTAGAAAATTTTACCCCATGAATGTCCAAGTGATAACAGCCTACATTTTAGTATTTTTCTATTTACCACCACAAACATCAAGAAAACAAAGGTACAGAAACATGTTTTCTACAGAAAAGCAGCAAAATGTCATCATTAGTGTGCAGAGAATGAGAACAGTTTATGAAAGACAGTGAGATTTATTTATTTTTTTATTTATGAACAGAACTGACACATAATTACCAAGAGTAGCTGGATGCTCACAGGCACTAATTTCTTTATCACCATTATAAAAATGCACATGTTCTGCATATACACTTAAACATCATATATGCATAAAGTGAAATTAAGACTAAGCCTACACTGCCCCTTCCAACTGGCTATTTGACAAAAGTTTAAATGTAAAGAATTTGAATATTTTATTTTAGGAAGTCATCAACCCAAGTTAAATTTCATAAAAATATATCAAATATGCATATAAATAACATGCATATAAATAATATTATACAGACCAGATTATTTTAAGGAACATACATGTATTTATGTATATACATGCAAAAACAACTAATGAAAATAGGAGGTGATTCACTTGAAAGAGAGTAGAGAGGAGTATATGAGTGAATCAGAAGGAGAAAAGGGTGAAATGTAATTATACTATAATCTCAAAAATAAGACAAATGGGTTAGTAAACCAGAAAAATGTATCACTTTGAGTTAATAGAGTAACATTATAATCCTATATAATTATTGAAGTTAATTAAAAATGAATGCACAAAGTATGGCTTTTCAGCATAGCTACAATATTTGAAAATCATTTTCATAGCCATGCTTCCATATACGTACCAAAATATTATTTTAAGTAATTAAAAGAAAAAAAATGAATTCTATGGAATTTAAGAGGGAGAAATTAATTTTAGAAGTTTGTTCTAAAAAGCCTTCAATAGCAAGCAGAAGCCAATGTTTTTCAAGGACTGTCAGAACACAAAGACGCACACAAAGCAAAATAGGTAAACAAGACAACAAAGCAAAATTCTGGGCAATGACTGAGCGAACAGGGACCAACTTGGCTTGGTGTGGGAAAATTGCAGGAGGCAACTCAGAGATAGGATTTTGGCCAGATCTAACTTTGATAGACAGCTAGAGTTTCTATAGTACATACAAAGCCTTGGCTTGTGTGTGGGGTCGTGCTCATGTGCAGGCACATGCTTAAATGCGCATGCTGGAGAGCTATAGTAAAGGGAAAAGAGATAAGATTAAAGCAGTAACTGAATAGGGCTCATTAGACACGCAGAGTGGATGACTGTAGGTAGAATGGCGTCCTAAGCCCTGCTTACAAGAATAATAGACATCTAAAAAGATTTCTAAGTCAAGAGATTATGATTTAAGAGATTTTCTCCATTATGAGACTTTCATCAACTGAACTCAGACTCTTCCATGACTTTAGTGACCTATAACATTGTATTACCATGTTATGTCCTTCATAGGGATGTTCTAAAGTTATACAAGTTAAATTTCTCAAAAGGAAATTACATTTTCATCTCATTTGCTTTTGGATATCAGACTAAATACTAACATTTTATTATGCTGTACTAAAAATAATTTTATTTATAAATACAGGTACATTTAAAATATGTGCAAAATATAAAACAGCACAAAGATAAGTTTAAAGTCATTATGCATAAAATTTTATACAATTAGTCCTTAAGAAGCATTTTTAAAAAGTAAAGGCAAATATTGCTTATTAACAGAATGTATTGCTGAATTTTTTACTATATTATTCTGTATAAGATAGACAATGCCAAAAAAGAAATTTATAATATGATTTAGTTCAGTAATAAGACTGTCTTGTTTATCTAATACATTGGTGAATTTTATTAGATAACTGAAATAAAACTAATTCTTTGAGGTCTGACACTTCATTGAGGTTACTGTAAATTTCACAATAAATTTCCTGGACTGGGGAAATTTTTCAATGTACAAGTTTGAGGGCCAGAGTATGGATCCTTAGCACACACATAGTTGCCAAATAGGTATGGTAACCTGTCTGTGATCCGAGGGCTCAGGAGACAGAGACAGGGACCACAGAAGAAAGCTGACTAAATAGACCAGCTGAACTGATGAAGTCTAGGTTCAAGGGAGAGACTTTGCCTCAGAGAGAGACTGAGCCAGATATTTTAAGTCAACCTTTTGCCTTCACACACACACATGCACACACATGTCTGTATGTCCACATGAAAACATGCATCCACTCCCACATACATACACATGAGAAAGAAAAGAGAGAGCAAGAAGGAGCGAGGGAAGAGAGTGAGGGAGAAAGAGAATGAAGGGAGAGAGGGAGGGAGGGAGGAAGGAAGGAAGGAAGGAAGGAAAGAAAGAAGGAAAGAAGGAAAGAAAGAAAGAAGGAAAGAAGGTTCCTACCAGTTTTTGTCCTGTCAGGCCTTCCAGGAGTTCTAGGAGGCATTTCCCATCCTGCAGGTCACTGAAGAGGTTGTCTATGCGCTGCTTTCCAAACTGAAATAAAAAAAAAAACACACCCACTTGAAGAAATTACAATTTTTTTATGATTCATATCTATGACAAAGGCTTTGGAAATTTAAAACTATATTTAAGGGCATTTGATGTATCAAATTAATAAGTGGCCAGGAGTAATGGATGAAAAAGAAAGTTCAAGCTGATCATGAGGATCAAAGAAATTATAACATTAGGACAAATGTACGTAAACTCTTAATGACAGCAAGTTGAAATTTAGAGCGTAATTAATTTAATTATCGTGTCATATTATTCAACATCCTTTTGTCACACCTTACATACAATAATTCAGAAAGTCTTGTTCTCATCTTAAAACAAATCAAGTTTTGAGAATATCTGATTTATTTTAGTTAGTTAGCCAGTAGTTAGTTTGAAGCCTATCAGACCTGGTAATTTTAGGTGGTCTTACACCCAAATACCTAGTAATCCTAGTTGGTCTCCCATCCATGTACTATCCAGGCCTAACCATGCTTAACTTCTGGGATCAGATAAGATCCATGGTGTTCAGTGTGGTGAGGCTGTAGGTAGAAAAATTGAATTAAACAGGGTGAAAATAACTCTAATAAGGTTTTCCACTTATTTTTCTAGGATATCTACTTAGAAATTCCATTAAAGAACATAAAAATTACTATAATCACTAAGAAGTCCTAAAATTCTTAGAGAAACTAGGGATGGGAGACACTGAATTGTGCAAATGGATCTTATCACTGTTGCATCGTTTCCGTCATCTTAACAGTAATGCACTCATCTTATGGGAGCAGTTGAGACAAAGAACTTGGCTGTGCAGCCCTTTGTTACAAAACTAGAAATCATAAATCCAATGTTTTGCATTGGTTCTAGGTAACTTTTGAAGCCTCTCTCTGCTCCTTCCATCTTACCATGCTATTCTTTCAACCTCATCTTTCTACTCTGTTATATTGTACAGATACTGTTTCTTCTGACAGACACTCCAAATATTTTCTAGTTTTCATTTAAAAATATCCACAATTCCTCTTGGTGAGATTATTTCCAGCTCTCTTATCACCCAGATTATCAACAAAGACTTAGCTTATCTAGCACTGAAATTAATGGAACATCAACAAACCTATGCAAGATGCTGCATGGAGCTTATATTGGTAAATCAGACACATAATGCTCAGATGACAGTAGTTCCTTCCAACTGGGAAAACATATTCAAGAATGATAATACCACAAATATTAAATAAGTGGATCCAGGAAAACATAACTGTGGAAATACCAGTCTGTGGACTCGAATCATGAATTGTTTTCTCCTGCGTGTCAAATAACAGGCCTAACATTAGTGATTTGCCACTACTCACAAGCCACTTAGATTGCAAATAAACTTTGTAACTTACTTATCAAGAAAATCCCTGTATTCAAGAAAAAATATTGATTTATCTATGATTAAAGACATAAAAGTTGGATTGTCCCACAATCAGATAGCAATGTCAATGATTGGCCCTGTAGCTGCCTAGATAGGTGCGTTCTATGAAGAAAATCCTGGCTTCTGCAGGCAAGTTACTCATTCTTGTATGCTCAGGTTTTGTGATATCATATCAACTAAGGACAATTTTTTACAAACTATTTTTTTGAAATTATGCCCCAGTAGTTCTTTTTGAAACTACAGTGTAAGAATGAAAAGAGTACAAAACATTAACATGCTGAAAGATTTTTAAAATGATTATTATGTATACTATTATGTATAAGCAAATCTTAAAACTGTGATATTTTATGACTCTTTAAGCAGATGACTGTATATTTCCTAATAATACCATAAATATCAAGAATGTAAACATAATACTGAGATTTTGTTTTCCAAGTAAATTAAAGTACAACTTGAAATGCTGTTTATTTCAGCAGCAAGTTTTATCAAAGCAACTGAGAAAAGAGTGTCTTCTAAAATTGTGAAAAGAAGCATCTTCCGGATATAGCAGTTTTTAATATAAGCACATGTATTTTTTTTTTCTGGCAAAGATTGTTGTTCTTAGGCCATACCAGGCGTCTATATTGGTTGCCAGACAAACTCTGACAAACCAAGAAGAACAATGATGAGAAACTGACATTTATTCATAAAGAATAGAAGGTGGGAAATATGAAATGTGTCTCAGAGCACCTAATATAAATATCATATAGCACCAAACATATGCTTTGATTAGGGAAAAGAAGTAAAGACCAACAAGCTTAGAGAATCTTACCTACAGTCTAAATGTGACGCAGACTCGGTAATTTTCCCTTTAATGGCAAATTTGACCAAAATGGAAGAGGAGTAATGATGATACTACTCTCTTCAAAGGTTCCCAAGTATAACTAGTTGATGATCTTAGTGCAAGGAATCAGCATGTTAGTAGAAAAGAGACTGATACTATTATTTTATCAGTTTTCAAAGCACATATATAACCAATGATTCACTGAAGTCTCATAACAGAAATCCAAGTCTTATTTGTTCCACTGGCCATATTTTCATCCAGAAGAAACATGATTCCAGCAAATGAGATTGAATGAATTCATCCTGGATATGGCAGTATCAATTCAATATCTTAAGGTTTAACAGTTCTTTAAGAGCACATGCTGAAGCAGGGTTTGCCCTGCTTCCTTTAATGTATGTTTGCTTTAATGTAAAAGCAAATATCAAAGCACTTTTGAGTAAAATTCCCATCTACGAAAGCAGTTCTCAACGAAATGTCACGGAGCTTCAGATGCTTAGTCTACATGTAATATGACTACCCCACAGAGAGAAAAAAAAATCTCATTACTCCTGCATCCTGCACTTGGTTTTAACTACTCTCAACTTCTTGTTAGACAGAATTATAGATAATATACTGCAAAGGATCACAGGTTACAAAGGCAGCAGAAGCTAACTTTGGTACTCAGGTGCCCTGTTCACTAGCTATGGTATCCTAGTAAAGCAAGTAAACCTTTGAACTTATTTGTAAAATGGAAATTGATATAATAACAGCTCAGAGCACACTTGTGAAGTTTAAATGAAAAAATGTTGTATTCTGTAGGTATTGCATTTTGATGGGCAACTCATTCTTATTTAATAAATATGGGTTGATTTTAACCTTTATTTTATTAGCGCTTCTGTATTTATCTAGCGCTAAGTACTAGGTACATGTGAAATTTTAGCATGCTATTGAATCACATAGAAAATGTTGAGCTCATTTGCAGTGTATATGAGTACAACCCCTATAATAGTAGGTTAATAGTATAAGAGTATAAGTGTAGCCCCTAGAAGAATAGTAAGGAAGGAGAACTGTAATTGTGCACATAAATCACTGAGAATGAGGAAATAAATGGTGGATTGGAAAGTTCATAGAAGATTCACGCCCTTACTCTGTTGCTTCTTTGGCTATTTTAATTAAATCTCAGTTTGTTTCTATCCCATTTCTTCTTTGATATCTGTAACATCTTTTTTTTTGTTCACAGGTGACATTTAGGGTAATGAAAAGCATCCTATTTTCCTAAAATCCCATCGTTAATGGCTTTCCTTTCAAGTGCAGAAAATGATTTTGTAAAAGAAAGTATCACATCCTTTTTGTTCCACATGACTCTGTGGCTCTCTGTCTTCAGTTCCTTTCATGACTAATGCTTCCTTTATTAAATGAACTCAGTGAACTTTTGACATTACTCAGCAGATTCACCCATGAGGTTATTGACTTCTTTGCTAACCCAAGTAGCAAGATGAAGTGATCATAAAATAGCAACCCTTCTATAGTACTGTAAGTAAAGAACTAAGAAACATGGGAGCCCCTACAATGTTAAAAATATTAATAGGTGGTATAAACAAAGAGGAGAACAATTAAAATAAAAAAAAAACCCAACTGTGAAAAGCTCAGAAATGCATTTGTGAAGCTGTTTAAGGGGCCTCTAACTATTCGGAGTTACATTAGTCTTTTAACCTGAAAATACAGAAGGATCAATATAGTGTTCCAGTAAGAGGTAAAGAGCACACGGATAATTTAGCATGACCTCTGGTTACAAAAAGGTCAAGCCTTGGATATATCTGTTGCTCAAAAAGTCAAGAGACTGCTCAGTGATTACAAATGTCTGGACACTGGAAACAGCAAAAGGACTGCAAAAGTGAGGATTCAAGATCTCCGGGGAGGCAATGCTGCTGGACTGACTGCTCAGCACAAAATGAAACAGCCCACTATAGTTTAAAGAGGAACTCTTCATAGGTGATATAATTCCTTAAGTATGGTTTTAAAAAATTTAACAACAATTGTATTGCAGCATAATATACATACAGGAATATATATATATATATATATATATATATCTTAAGCTATATAGCTCAATGAACAGCAATCATACTTGGAAACAGTAACAACCTCATGATACTTCTGTGGACTAGCGTGTTTAAGAATGAGCACTGTACAAATTGTGAACAATACATGTTAATAATGCTTTACAAGCCTCTCAATAAAGACAAATAAAACATGCTTCAGCTTTAATTTTAGGAATGTAATGATTGAAAGGGTTATGTGTTATAGAGAGAGTATTTGGAAAGAAAATTTCACTCTGATAAAATGTGTTTTACAAAGCACAAAAGTTGTAATTTTATGAATAAAATTTACTCTACATTCACAATGCTTTTATTGAAATCCAAATCTTCTATATTCTTATGAAATGTGGGCAAGTGTCCCTTCTAATCCATGCCTAATTATTTCAGTTTTTAAAAACAAAATATTGTATTACCCAGATTGTGTGGTAATGATGTGAAAATTTTATGTAGAATGGAATTTTAAAAAAATAAGATATGCTTAAAAGATGCTAACTATCATGAATTTATTCTGTATTTTGAATGATAATGCTCATACTTCTTGACAATTCCCTCTTGTGAGCTTAGATTCAGAGTGATCAATAGCACTATCTAGCTTGATATCATAAAGATTAAATAACTAATAAATGTAATGTGTTTAATATAGTCCCAGATTGAGAAAGTGTTTGATAAACTCAAATTATATTTCTTGTGTCATCCTTCATGTTAAATGTTCTTACCAGGCAGTAAGGTTCCAACTTTGTTTTGAGGATCAATCAGCCATTGCAAGAATGAGTAATATTGTAAAAGCTTATCAAAAGAATGTTTGCAAAGATGAAGATAGAGTCTTATGAAACCACTAGAATAGAGAACTATGTTTACTCCTAGACTCAGAGAAGAGAGCAATTTTTGGCCTGTAGACAATTAAACAAGTAAGAAGGCTGCCTGAGAGGATCTCCCATCACTCAAGTGTCCTTATCATTCTAGATGCTTTCTTTCATGTTTCTTTTAAGAGCTGCCATTAGCCAAATAAATGCACCTGGAAATTCTTGGGCTAGGGAATCTGCCTGTATAGTCAAGCTAGTTACTCGGGAGAGAAAAATGAGAAAGTGGATGAACCATCACTATTTTGACACTTCACACATTGCAAAAAAATTGTCGCAGACATCCATGTCAGGCAGGAATTGAAAGCCCAAATGTTCTTATTTAGGCTTAATTTACCAATTATATCTCTAGGAATGTCATCGCAAAAACCAAAATGTATCACTGGAATACATTTTCTTCTTTAACAGGAGTATCGAAGTTCTGGAATGTTCTTAGGATTTAACAGATGAAAATTAACATGTATTTATTCATTATCACTTAGCATCAAATACTTTTAGAGACTCTTATGTACCAGAAATAGCACTGAAATCTGGCTGCAAAGATAATGAAGAAAAAGCCAAGTTATTCCTTGGAGCTAAGAAGTACTCAACAGCTAAGTTATATAATATAATACTTTCACATTCACCCCAGTTGCAAAATGTCATTCTATTCAGCAGTGTATCTTTATAAAACATAATCACTAGCAACCAATGTGTATGCTATAGTATTAAGTTCATAAAAAATGACTCAGGCAGATTTCACATTACAACCTTGAGCAGTAGCAACACAACAATCAAAGGCAATCCAGTCATTGTCTATAAATGGTTTGTTTCAAACAATAAAGGAAAAACATGATTAACAAAGTCAGCATATTTCATTGTCTGATAAAGTCTATGTCTTACAAACTTTGTTTAAAAAAATGAATTTTTTACTTAGACTTCTGATTTACCATTTGTAAATTACCATGGATAATCCTAGTTCATTTCTCCATGTTTTCAAAAACTAAAATTTGCAAAACTTTGGTAATTTTGTATTATATATTATTTTATATAGCCATAATGAAATTAAAAAATGTAACATAGAAGACTTACAATATTTGAATTTAATAACTCTTTTTTATAAGAATTATATGTTCCATATACATTGAAATACTGAAAGATACCTTTAATTTTTATACTAAATCACATAGTAAATTATTTATATTTGGACACATAGTGATAGGCAAATAAATGAGTTATGATCTATTCCAACAAGCGTTTTACATAAAAATATAGCATGAAGTTGTCAAAATGAAGCATTTTGTTTTGAAGTATGTAAACACATATACATATATACATGTCATATACAAATATGACATAATAAATAAGATTACTGAGGAAATATTATCTATCAGTACTTAGAATGAAATAAAATCTACGGTGGTATAATTTTATTCACACATGTAAAAGCAATGACTTAACATTCATGTATTCAATAAATAATAAATTTATATTTAATCTTTAATTTATATATATTTTCCTAGTTACAGTCCTGGGCAATTGTATGTGTTCAACGTGTGTGACAAAACATTGTTTTTCCCCTAATCATGCTATTCTGCTGCTAACTGAGGAAGTGAACCTTGGTCAATTCATAATATTTTATTAGACTATACTGAAGGCCACTTTGTAGACACTAAATCAAGGAAATGATTCATAAGGTTACAAAGTATAGAATATGTAAGTAAACGCTTCTATGCCTCTTGTATTTCTATTTCCTTCTAACAAGTTGAACCAGAAGATGTTTCCAATATTGTAGTAGTAGTACATGGTTGAAGACTGGCTTTTTCCATATGAATCATTTTCACATAGATTTATTCATTAATTTTTGAGCCAAACATCAGTGTACCTTACATATTTTGCTTTAATTAAGTTCTACAATAACCAAGGAAACCCACCTATAATTTACACATAATAAATTTGTGGCATAGAGAATACAAATAATTTTTCTAAAGTCACCACAATTAAGCATTACATAAACTCTAAATGTAGACACTTTACCTACCAATCTCTTAACCATTCTTGCTATCTAAATGTTCTTTAAGTTATGGTGATTTGTTTATAATATCATTCAGAATTACTGATAGGTAATTATAATTTGCGCACCTACATAATCTCCAAAATGCGAGTTTTAAAACTTGTTTTTGTTGTTCACTTTGCTATTTTGTTCATAGGGTATGAGTGTTCTTCTTCTTCTATGCATATGTCACATGCCTGCAGAAGCCGGAGCAGTGCGAAGAGACCCTGAGAACCAAACCTAGACCAGGTCCTCCGCAAGAGCAAGAGGTGCTCTTAACCACATAGTCATCTCCCCACTCTCTCAAGATAGCAACGTTTTCATGTAATCAGTTCTTTCTGTTCTTTCCCTTTAGTTACTTAATGTCACATGCTATTTGACAAAAGTAGTTATTCTTTATGCTGGGCTGAATCTGTGGCAAGCTAATGGGCAAAGTGGTACTTCTTTCATATACATTATGATCTTTTTCTCAGGTTTAGGGCTGTGAAGATGGTTCAACCTAGGCTGATATTCACAGTGTTGAGCACAGTAAGTACCCTGTGTCAAGTAATGATATAGACTGGCACCCAAAGTTGTTCTCTGACCTCCACATATACACGACCACACGTGCTCATCTAGTCACTTTCCAAGCAGACACCCATAAATACATCCTCACAAAGACTAAACATTTGAAAAAAGAACGAAACCTGTAAATTGTTATATTGATTAACATCAGAGATTCTGTTAACTCCTTGGGATATCCATATGACTGGCATTCTTAACAAATATGGCGAAGACTGCTCCTGAGCAGTAACTCAACTAAGGCAATATTGTCTAAAGGTTTGGAGAACTATTCTCTTGTTATCATCAACTAAAGTGAAAAATAAAATTAAAGTCCTAAAAGGTGATGAGGATTAAATTAGCAGAAAATAAAATAATAAGTTTTGGGTTTGTGCATTTACTTTAGGCATTTCATAAACATATAAACATGCCAGTTGCATTTTAAAAATCCTCCATTTATTGGATTTATTTTGAAGAAAATGGTACTTGAAAGTAAATAGCACTTATTTAAACTGCTCTTCTGGTTTTTCTCAATTGTGCAGAAAATGTTGTTAAATTATATAACACTTCACTTGTTTTCATCACATGTCAAAGGAGAGAAGTATTTAAGTTACACAACATTTAATCAGCATGAGTCACATGCTTCATTCTGTCCCACACATCAGGAAGAATAGAGAGATGAAAGGTGTTTTTTCCCCTTTACCTATTGCTATTGTTTTCACAGATTTTGTCACCCTCTCGGAAAGAGGTGTACTTTAAAGCAATTATAATTATAATCCTCTTGAGACTGGTGTCATAAATGTGCTGCTGGTACAAATAAGAGAGATTTTTTTTTCCATTCTGGGAGAATAACAGAAAGTAGGAGTTTCTCTACTGATTCTTAAAAGTTGAATAAATTATTAACAGGAAAATGTGGAAGGTGGAAGAGAGTACAAGCACAATGACCTTCAGATGCTAGGATCAAATTTCATTTTATGATTACCCTAATCGCAGTAAGCCAGTTCTTTAAGCATAGGTTCTATTGAGGGGCAGAAAATGATCACATTACAGATGTATAAGAGACTACATCAGAGAATATTTGTTATGGCACTCAAAGAAATATGGACACACATCTATTGTCTTTAGACTTTTAAAGATGGCTTCTAATTTTGATACACTTAAGCCATATTTTAATTTTAATAAAATTAGACATGTTTTAACTAATTATGTTTTAACTAACTATACTATTTCAGAAAGACTGATATTGGCATTGTTTAGAGGCTATTCTTATATGAAAATATTACTTGGCAAGGGAACTACATTGTGCAAGAACATCTGCTCTAAATGGTTTATTAACAACAAAATTGGTCCAAATATTTCATCCTTTAATGAGCCCATGCCCTTTTCAATGTGGTCTCGCTGCTCTTCTCTTCCTCATTTCCTGCCTCTTGAATCTGTGTCAGCCCCTGACTTGCTTTGACAAGTAAAATGCATCAGAGAGGTTTGCATCCTACTTCCAAATGTTGGCCTCAAAAGGGTTAGACCAGTTTTTCTGTACTCTGTGTGAATTTTTTTTTCTGTCGAAACACACCTGAGCCAGGTTTGGAGAAGATGAGAGGTGTGAAAGAGAGACAAGTTGCCCTAGCTATCTCATAGGAGAGTGTTACACACTAGGAGGCAACTAGGCATCCAGAAAAAAAGCATAGTTACAACCAGCAAATCTACTTTGTCGACCCAGAGCAACCTAGGAACACATGAGGAATTTTATCAAAGAAAAGAAAATTGCTGTGTCATACCTGTATACTTGAAATAATAGTGTTTGTGTTAGCTGAGATTTGAGGTGATTAAAAACTGACAATGAATCAATACTTGTCCATATACAAGACAAAGACATCAATGATTAAAATCTTTATGAAATATCATTTTTTTCAAAGAGCTCTTGAGTTTTTGTGGGACAAAGTGCTTCAAGCTAGAGAACATTTATTGCTAAAATTGATTATGGGCACAAAGAGGCTTGGTCCAGCAATTACTCTGGAGGAAGGCAGTCAATATATTTTACACAGCTCCTATAGCTAGCTAGCATCCTGCTTCAATAATGATTATGATGATAACCTAATTACTCACTATTAGTTTTTGGCTTCATAGAAAAATAAATTGAGCAGTGTTGAGTTTTCAAAAAAAAAGTCTAGAAAAATGTTTAGTAAATGTGTTCTTTTAAACTTTCTGTAGTCATTATATACTATATGTATACATTAATGTGTAGCTGTATACGTATGGCAACACAAATGTTTTAGTTCTGACCCAATATGTTCATTGAAAGTCCAGTTGAGGAAATAAAAATATTCAATGGACCTCTCTCATTTTGTTCCTATGTGGTAAAGTTTCATTGCATTGTCAGCTTGAAATCTAGCTTATCTCCTATGCTTCATTCTTCCAGTGGCTTGTTATTTAAAAATAGTGAGTCAAAATAATTCTCAGTGAGCTAAAACTGTCACCTTCACTTAGTTTTTCTAAAAACAAAACAAAAACAAATGCTTTTCTGAATGGCACCCCAAAGGATGGATTTAACTTTTGTTTGTTTGTTTGTTTCTCAAAATATGGCTTCTCTGTCCTGGAATTCACTTTGTAAACCAGGCTGGCCTTGAACTCATGAAGATCTGCCTGCCTCTGCTTCTCAAGGTCTGGGATTAAAGGTGTGCACCACCACTGCTCGGTTGTAGCTAACATGTTTAAGGGAAGCATAATAATACTAAGAGAATAACATGAACTTTTCTGCAAGTTGATTATTAAAATGTAATTGGTAATTTTCATTTCAAAAATAGAAAAATCATATAGTCCAGCTCCTAACCAAGAAGCTATCATGATCCGATATCTGCTGGCAAAGGAAAAATCAACTTCCTTCAATAGAATATCACTGTCTGTCAACCACAGTCAACGGCTGGCCCCATGCCTAGTGGTAGTGGACCAACACAAAATGTTCCGTGTTTTTGTTGTTGGTGTTTTTTTGTAAGCACCTTTGTTTTGTTTTGTTCTGTTTTGGTAAGACTTTTTCTCTTATTAGTTTCCTTCCTTCTTTTGTTTGTGTCTGCCTGTTTGTTTTTATTTGGGTTTACCCACCCCTCCTTTGGATTGGTGTTTCTTCCAGGGGGGGCGGAAGAGGGAGAGACAGGGAGAGCTTAAAGTTAGTGGGAAGAATATTGGAGTGGGACAGGAGAAAGAATACGATCAAAGTATTGTATGAACAAAAGTAATTAAAAAGGAAAATGTCTGGTTAGATAGTTCAATGGTAGATCACTTATAATAATGAATGAATGATAACTTGGTTGAAAGGTAGAGATTCTATTAAATAGCAATATTTTTAAAGTTGCTGCTCATTCTTCTTGCTAAATGATGTTCAATTCTACCCTTATATTCAATGTTTCTTGAACTATATTAGCAATCTTTTATTAGAGTTTGTGAATTAGAGATGGAGATTTAAAAACAAAAATGAAAACCATTAATTTTGCTTCATTTTATAATTGATTTATTCTGATTTTATAACCAATAATGTAAATGAAAAATTATATGAAAATAAGCAACTTAATCTCTCTGTTGAACTAGTGTCAATACAGGAAATATATTTGAATGAATTCTCTACTTGTACATAAGCATAAGTTTTAATTGAAGATACCTATATTCCTTTTAAATTGTATTATTTTAGCATTTATGTGTGTGACTGTTTTACCTGCATGTATGTTTGTATGCCACATTTCTGCCTGATACCTGTGGAGACCAGAAGGTGTTAGCTCCCCTAAAACTAGAGCTGTAGATGGCTGTGAGACACCATGTGGATGCTGTGAACCAAACCTGGATTCTAGGAAAAAGCAGCTAGTATATTTACAGAGCCACATCTCTAGCTTCATAATCATCAAATTGAAATCCCTGTGTATTTGTTCTTTCTTTGCTTCTCTTCTCTAGTTTTACTTATATTTATCTTTAATTCCCATTATTTTACTTTATGGCAGTGCCTTTGGTGGAATTAGGGTGCTGAAAATTGAACTCAGGGCTTTTTACCTTCAAAGCATACAGTCAACTACTAATCTATACTGGCTGTAGCTTCATGAATAGCAATCCCTTGCTCATCACTTCTGTCAAAACCAGCATCAGGTAACTAATAGAAAAAAAGAAACCCTTTGAAACTGCAGAGAGAAGGGGGGGGAGAGAGAGGGGAGAGAGAGAGAGAGAGCACAATTCTATGGAAAGCTTCAAGTTTCACAACAGTGAAACAGTGAATAATCTTGGTATTTATGACTTAATATGAAACGAGAAAAGTTATAAATATCAATGTTTTTAAACCTTAGTATGAAAAGCTTTTTATGAATTGTCTTTCTTCTCAAATCAGTTTTGCCAAGGTGAACACATTCCACAAACTGAAGACAAGCCAAGATTATTCACCTTAAGAAAGACAAAGAGCCCACTATGTGGGCAATCTCATGAAGAAATAGAGAAATACACACTGGTTCATTAAAGCATGTGTAGGAAAAGTAACATGGAACATTGAATATTTTTTATCTACCTTACTTCACAAAGCAGGTATTGTCTTCTTATAACACTTCAGTCACTACCAAAACACTCCTCATAATCCAATTTAACAGCTCTTTAGAGGCACTTAGAAATGATCATTAAAAAGCTCTTTGTCTTTCTTAATGTGTTCTTTAGTGAGTAAAAACAATTTGAACAAACATTGATCTTATTTTTTTTTAATTAAACCACCTGGGCATAGTAAGTGAGAAAAGGACATAATGCAATAATATTGCAACCCTCTTGCATGTTTATCCACTATCAGGTGCTGATTGATTGAATATCTATAATAGTTCAAAAGTTGAAAATGGCTATTATTCAATTGACATATAATAGGTAGCACATAACAAAAATAATCAAAACGAAAACCACCACAATGTGATGTAAAAACATAATTATAATTTTACAAGCATGAATTGCAATAATAATCAAAGTTTGTCAATGTCACCAGGAATCTCTGAAATAAGATTTTCATGATCATATACAAAACCACATGTAAAACACTGTCTGTTGGGACACTGTGATATAACACAGGGCATTCATGGTATCCTGAGATTCATCTTTAGCATGAAAGTGTTGAACAAGAAGCAAGTAAACATGAAGGAATACAAAAGGAAAAATGTAGTTGGGCCTAACCAGTAGTGAATTTCAACTGTCGCTGACTATGTTTGTGTTCTTAGTATACAGTTTTATAGGCTTTCAACACCCTTGATCCCTTACAAGTGGGGATTCCATTCCTAGATTGAATAACCATCCTCAATTCTCTCATATTTTCTCATAATTTTACTCTTAGTATATTGTTCTAATTTTTCTTCTGCTTTACAAATACTTCGACACTCTTTTTTCATTATGTTTTGAAACTCTTAAGTATTGAAAATAAATCTTGATGTTCCCTATCTTAGCTGTGCTATTTCGAGCTTTCTTTCCTTAAAAACTAAGCTTCATTAAATTTATCTGCAATCATAAAAGGTAAAGGATGGTCTCCCTACTCATATTACAGTTATAATTTCTCCTAACAGAACCAAGTTGCTTACTTGGCCCTCCTAGGATTGGATTATTTGTGTCTTCAGGCTTCTGGAATCCACCATATTTGAGTTCAGATTTTGAGTCTATACCTTCAGCCACTTTCTTTTTTTTTTAATTTATTTATTTATTAAGGATTTCTGCCTCGTCCCCACAACCGCTTCCCATTTCCCTCCCCCTCCCCCGATCAAGTCCCCACTTGCTTCACTCACTCCTCTCAGTCTACTAGGTTAAGTTTGTCTTTTTCCTCTCTCAGGCCCAGAGATACCATTTATACTTTGCTGTCATATTCTTTGCTAATAATACAACTTGACATCAATACAAACTTGGCAATCAGTCTTGATTGCCTGAAAATGGCACACTGGACTTCCAAACTCTCATTGATCTTGACAAATTTTTCCACCGTATGAGCAAATGGTTCAAAATTCTACAGGACAGTTATTGTCTCTCTGATGCTTAAGGGAAACCCCTTCCTAGTGGCTTTTCACCAGGCCTTTCATGTGGGTCTCCACTTTTCTACTGGTTTCTACAGTCTCTTTTCCTCTAACCCAGCCTTTTCCCCCTTCTTTAGACTATCTGCAACGACTGCCCCAACCCTTCTTTCTTTACCCCACACTAATTTCAGGGTAATCTTCCAGCACAGGACTGGCAGATAGATTTCACACATATGCCACTTAACAAAACACATAAATCTCTTCTTACTATAACAGACACCTTCTCAGGATATGGAGAAAATTTCCCTGCTATGGCGGAAACAGCAGAAATGGTCTGTTCCCACCTCATGAATAATGCTTTGCTCAGAATTGAACTTTCTAGATCCATACAACCAGAAACTAGCCTGGTATTAATCGCTAAAATCACCCAGTTTGTTCAAAGGGCCTTAGCATTACAGTGGCCTTTCTACATTCCCACCTACCCCAGTTCTCAGGAAATGTATAAATGGCTAATAGACTCATTAAGACTCACTTTTCAAAGTGACCTTCTCAACTTCACCTTTCTTGAACTCAACTCCTAACTCTAGCCCCAACTCATATTTGAGGCATGCTCTGAGTTCCTCCCTTCCTCGACCCATTTGAGCTAATATAAAACTGTCATTTTGCTCTTGAAAAATTTACCTCTGCATTGAGCTCCACTTCGTAACTAATTACCTTCTTTCACTCTTTTTTTTAATTTATTTTTTTATTGAAAAAATTCCTGCCTCCTCCCCGCCTCCCATTTCCCCCCTCACTCCTCTCCCCCTCCCCCACTCCTCCCCCCTCCCCCCACTCCTCACTCCTCCCTTGTCCCCTCACTCCTCTCCCACTCCTCTGCCCCTCCCCCTCCCTCTGGAGTCTGAAGAGCAGTCCAGAGCAGTCCAAATTCCCTGCCCTGTGGGAAGTCCAGGTCCTCCCCCACTCCATCCAGGTCCAGGAAGGTGAGCATCCAAACAGGCTAGGCTCCCACAAAGCACAGAAAACTTCTCCAGGACCATACTGAACATGCCCTGCCTCAATCCTCCACTGATCCTAGCAAGAAAATCATTTTACCCAGTGCCTGAGTTTTTCTGAAGGCTTCTCACCTGCTGGCTGTCGGCCCGTACTTGGATATGGTCCTCCTCACCATACCTGCTGTAGCCGGATTTCAGGGATTGATGGCCAGGATGCATCTTCTGTAGCTTAAGTGGTGTCTGAACACATGACCTCATAAGTACTCTTTGCCACTTGACAGGAAAGCTGAAGCCTAGGGTCTCCCATATAACACCCATCTCAGCATTTGGAATCTTTCCTTCTAAGGGGCTTAGTCTTCTTTCCACACTCCCAACCAAGAGGACTGCACAACATGCTTGGAATTTTCAAATGTTTGCTGCATAGCCCTCCCCTCCCAAAGCTCCTTTAGTTTACCTTCTGTCCTGAAGCAGGATATGCTTCAGACATTCACATTTCTTTTGACCTCTATGCAGCTTGTTCAGTCAATAGTGGTTTCACTCTGTCCTCTTCCCTCCTTGCTGGCTCTAAATGTATTTGATTTCCTCGGAACCAAACAACCAAACCATAAGGCTGAGACCTCATGGGAAAATTACTCATTCTGGGGCTGTAGATATGGTTTTTTTCTCTTCAAGCTGTGGGTTAGAAACCCCAATAACTCTCACTCAAACTTGACCCTGAAAGGGGCACAGTGATCTTCACTATCCAAGAACCCTAGGATGACAAATAGGCCTAGGGGTTGAAGGGTTTACCTATATTGATTTAGAAAGATTTGGGCCTTTCACCAGACAAAAAGTTAAAAATTTTAAATCTCTCAAAGGGGATCTGCCCACTCCTGCTGATGCCATAGCAGAGACCATACAACAACCATCATCCAGCTGAAGCTTTGAAATCTCTAACATCAGGACCTATCTTCTGCTGCCACCTCATGGATGGCCATTCGAAATGACTTCCTGAGAATGTACTGTGCTTACAGAGATACTGATGAGTCCCTCAATGCAACCCCATGCATCTCCTGGTGGCCATCCCTTTCACAAAAGTAACTCTAAACTTCACATTCCATAGCCCTGAGACCATTTCCTCCTCTCCTCTCTGCTGGTACCTTCCTATCCTCCAGAAACACCAGCTGATTGCCTTTTCAATAACCATCATCCACCCCACTCTCCTTCTAGTCTTGGCAGTATGTTAACACCTTAATCTCCAAATCCTAACTAGCTCCATAAGGAATCTTCTTCTGGTATTGGTCTAGTCTCAATATGCAGACACCTTAATCTATGACTCATGCATCCCCACTTCATTACGTGTTCAACTCATCCTCAACATTGAAAGAGAAATGAGCCATTACCCTCCCAGTCACAACTGGAATAAGTTCAAAAGCTTCAGTATTGACTAGAGTCCTGTGTCCAGGATCCTGGGCTATAGTCTCCATCTATCCTAACAGATAATCCACTCCATCTAGAAGCCAACCTCAGACCTACAAAGTCAGTTCACCTTCCTAGCCTCAGTGGCCTTATAAAACTCTCAACTTTCTGATCACTGAAAAGGAAGGCTCCTGTCTTGCCCTCAGTGAACAGAATTGGTATTACATTGTTAGTTGGTCAAATGGAAAAGAAGATTAAAACATCTTACATGAATTGGCTTGTAAACTATCGTCTTCAAAGGCTGACTCCAATGTAAGATTCTTGCTATGATCCTCTTTTGGGCACTGATGACTCTTACCCCACCTAGGCCCACCTTAACCCTAACCCTGTGTCATAACAATAACTGTTTCCTGACCCTTTAGAATTTGTTTCAGGGAACAATTACTGAAATGACCCAAGGATCGGTGATTCTTAAAGAGTTTCTTCAGGCTTCCTACTGTCTACTCACTGCCTGACTCCCCACCTTTGACTCATTTCCTATATTTCCCACTACCCCTCCGACACCAATCCTGCTCAGCGAGAGGTAGTGATGGGAAGATAGTTCTTGGCCCTTTTGTCAACAATAGGCTGGAATTTGAGGTCACAAGCAGGCCTCTAGAATGCTGTGCAGATGACAATGGTTAGCCTGAGATGAGGAAACAAAAAATTAACCCGGAGCAGTCCGCATAAACCTTCTTATCAGATAATTTTAGTTTCGTTTTTCTCCCTAAATGGCCATCTGCCACAGGTGCCTGACCATAACAAGTACAGACTCCTTTCCAGAGGGCAAAGCCCAATGACCCTGTTTTACCCAAGATATAGAAAAACCTTCCAAGAGGAAAGAATCTTTCCTAAAGCCTTCAAAAACCCCATAAAGCCTATTTCCTCTTCTAATTGGCCTATTGCTACCCACTCTTGTCAGACTTCCTGGCAATTTGTTTCAACAACCTCGAAAAAACTTTTTATACCCATAGAGTGGTCAAGTTCAGTGGTTTCATGGAGCTCTCTTACACAATTGTGAACTTGATTATGATTTTGATGTGCTAATTAATACTTTCTCCCCATTCTTGAAAGCTGTACATGTACTTATTATTCAAATATAAGTTTTTTTTTTTTTTGGTTTTTCAAGACAGGATTTCTCTGTAGCTTTGGAGGCTATCCTGGAACTAGCTCTTGTAGACCACGCTGGTCTCAAACTCAGAGAGATCCACCTGCCTCTGCCTCCCAAGTGCTGGGATTAAAGGCATGCAGCACCCCTGCCTGCCAAGGTTTTTTCCATAAAAATAGAAAGAAAAAAGACTCATGTATCATGTTTCTAAGAATTTGGAATCTACATGAAATATCAGAGCTCTATATTACTGGATCAATAGTATATTGAGTATAATAACATATTAACTATCTCATAATTTGAAGAGTTGAAAAGACCACAAATGATACAGTCATAGTATGACTAATTCTTTATTATGTTGTATTATTTTTTTCATAGAATATATTTTTATCCTGTTCTTTCTCTTACCCCAACACTTTCCAGGAGTTCTAGATCTCCCTACCCACATAGCGTCATGTTTTTTTTTTCTCTCTGCCTTTCCCAAAACAATAAAAACAACAAAAAAAATCAAAACAGACAAACCAAAAGATGAAAGAAAATCAACGTGACAAGCAATACCCAAACAAAACAAAAAGCATACACAAAAAATATGTTTTACGTTTACCAACTACTCCTAGGCATGAGGCCTGCCCTGCAGTATGGTTAATATACCCAATGACACACTGAAATAAATTGGTTTACCTTTCCCAGCAGGTATCAAATGCAAATAATTTCTTGGTTAAGGGCATGACATTGTGTCTACTCAATTTTACTAGTTTGTTTCATTCTGAAGGAGATTAAGGACAGTATTGCTAATGAAGTTATTAAGCAAAAAGAAACAAGAAGAAACCGCGAGAGATGCTGTGATGAAAGCAATAAGTGACTTTGGTGAATATTCAGTAGAAGAGGAATAGGATCAGACTTAGAATTCATATAGAGCTCTTGTCATTGCCTCAAGAAAGGAGGTAGGGTGAAAGAAGTAACTGAGGATTCCAATGGAGTGATGTTTTTCATTAATCTTAAGCTTTAACATACTTTAACTGTAGCTATGATTTCACAGTCAGTTTCATTTGGCTCTCTCTACCCTGTATTGGGGAATTATGCTGCTCACAGAAGCTGTAGTCAGTTTCATGCACAGAATATCTCTCAGTTGCCTAACACAACTTAGTGAGCCGCTGTTGCTGAAGACATTTTGATTGTAGAACATAGAGAAATCAAGTGGACACTGTACTAGAACCTTTCTTCCTGCTAGGTAGCTTTAATATCATTGAAAAGTGTAATGCAGAATGCTGGTGTTGAAAAGTCATCAGTGCACTAACCCAGTGCTAGAATTTTATGCTACAACACCAACTCTCTAAGGCAAGGTGTGCCTATTGGGGAAATAGCAGCATGATTATTAGGAGGGAGGGGGCAATCAACCACTTTTTTCTTAGACTGCAAGCTCAACAGGAGGAAATTGATGCCTGGTATTGTAAACCTGGTCAAAAACTCATGACTGAAGATGCCATAGGCTCTGACTGGTGAGCCAGGTGGCTACTCTTACTATTTTGTAAAGTGGTTCTCTTGTCCAATTCCCTACTACGTGCATTTAGACCAATAGATTAGTGTGACTTCTAACATTGGTTAAAGAAGCTTTGGTTTGTAGTGTGCTTCAGTTAGTGCAGAAAATCACAACTCATCAAGATGCTCAGAAAATGTTTCTGTTGAGTGGTTATTCCTAAATGGGACATTTATATCCTTCTCTGGCTCTAAGGTTAAAGGATTATCATGAAAGAGGAGGCAAAAGAATGCAAGAGCCAGAGGATCTGGAGAGATTTTTGGAGAGCTTTCTTATGAACTTGCTTTAACTGTTGAACTCACAATATCATAGCAGTCATGGTTACCTGTGGAGGACCAGGGTTAACCCTACCTACATTCCAGTCTGGACAGAAGAACAGTTCATGAGGTACCATGCATAGCTGAAAAGCTATTGGCAACTAGTGACTACACAGGAAAGGGTAGATACTTTCTTTAGCGCAGTAGCCACTGATAAGTTGTACATATTCCGGTAATGATCCCAAATCTATGTTTTACAAGCAACCCAAATAAAACTGAGTTATTTTGAAATAATACAGAAGAGCCATGAGTAGCGGGACAACTTGTTGGGAAGTAAAGGGATTTCTGAAGTAGTGAGAAGGGGATAAAACAGAGGAATGTGGAGATAAATGGTCAAAATACACTACACACATGTATGAAACTGTAAATATATATATTATAATGTTTCTTAAGGAATATTCTCCCCCTTCACTCAATTGTTCATTAAATGTCCATTCTCACCCCAGAGGTTTCCAACTGTTCATTATGTTGTTTTGTATGTCCTGCATAATTGTTGCAGGTAGAAGCTACTTATCTAGATCCAGAAGACCCATGACATGTATTCTATTCTATTCTATTCACTATCCTGCATTCTATAAAGTCTGACCTCTACATGTGTGTTGATTTTGTGTGTATATGTGCATGTGCACGTGCATGCATTTCTTGATATAAAATATTATTGGGATTTTTTGTCAAGCCTGTTCCTCCTAATTGATATGTATCTGCTAGATAAATGATCATTTACAGATTCGGATAGATAGATACACAGATAGATAGATGGAGATAGATAGACAGATATGAATTTCTTCATGTGTATATGCATGCACATGAGTGGTAGGCAACACATCATGTTGAAGTATCAACCTGAAAACTAGGCATTCTCAATGCAGTTCTTCCTCTCCTCAGATTTTAGTGTATATTAGAGTAACATGCATGAATCTATTAAAACAAATTGATAGTTTCTCTATATGATTATACTGGTATACAATGAACTTTGTTTTGAGAAACTCAATTCTAGGCTCAGGTCTGTCACTGACTGTATGGCATATACTAGTAGATAAAGAAATATGCATAAGTATTAATTCTTCATATAAAATAAAGTTAATAATACTAGTCTATTCCTAAAGGTACTGTCTACACTCATCCTCTCAAACTCTTCATCTAGGATATACATATAACTATGAAAAATGCAACAATAATAAAACTGGAGAACTTAAGAAAACACTACCAAAAAATTAGCGAACATTTACCTTACACTTTCCTGAGGCAGAGATAGAAAAGAAATTATGGTAGGTTCTTCAGCTGTTATCAAATTAAAAGAAGGAATTTAATCTAAAGGTTTGTAAGAAGATTGTCAGTCTAAGAGTTCTGGTGGTCAAGGAATGAAGAACTGAAAGTAGAGAACTCCTGAACTCAGATAAGAAACGAAGCACATCTGTATACTTTTTAATCACTGACAAATTCCCCCCTTCTTTTTTAATTACACTTTGCATTTAGAAATTATTCGTAAAATCTGAAATCTTCACACAAAGAATACCCATGGATATTATATATCACATGACATTTTCAAATGTCTCAATGTACTCATTACACTCATCTTTTGGAAGTAACTATGGTCATTAGGTTGTCTTCTGTGTATTGTTTATTAATATATCAAAAGTCACATAGCATATTGAAAATTATCATGTGTTTTAGTGATTGTATTTTTTCTGGTTGTTTTTTTTTGCTAACCATGTGTATTATATATTCTGTGTTTAAAACAATATTATACAAAGCAGTCCACAGGGAACTCCAGACTGATTCTGTGATACTCCGCACAAACAATGGTTTAGAAATTGCCTTAGTTGATTTTGTCTTTGTGGATTTTCCAGTTTTCAGTTATAGAAAACTAATGGACTTTTGTATTAATGATACTTATATATATTTTATAAAATAACAGCATTTCATGTGATTTTTCTTGGTATTGCTTTAGAGATTTTGACAGACAATTGAAATTTAGTACTTCAAAATAATAGAGTCATTTATTGAATTTATGGATGCTATGTGAAATACTTAGAGTTAGATATATGGTAGTTTATAAGTGGAAAACAAGTTTGATTCTACACTTTTAAAAGTGATTGCTTTAAAAATTTTTAGGTATGTAGGTTGGAAAAGAGTTGTAATGCAAACTTGAAAATGCAAGAAGAGCTTTAGTGAGGTAATATATCAGCTGTGGGAGCCCTGACTTTTAGCTGAGCCTCTGTAGGGTGTAAGATGCAAGAATAATCCTGCTGATTTGCATCCCAATCATATTTTAAATTTATGGAATGAAGCCATTCTGTAAGTTTGATTTTTGAGTCTTCCCTTATCTTGGAAAAGTCTTATAACTTAACAAACTCTCATTTTAGCATCCTAATAATTGGATCACATATATAATTTCACAAATTTGTGGAATTTAAGTACCCTACATAAAGTGCAGATACAGAGAAAGTTAATATTATTGTGGTGCTTGATGCAGTTATAATCTTAATTCTCAAACTCCACAACAGATTTGAAACCTAAAATTGAAAAATAAGTACACAAATGTTTAAGGTAACACATGATGACAAGGAGGAAGATTTGAGGTCCAGGCAGCCACATAAAAAGCTGGAAGTTGTTCAAGTATGTCAACAGGGTGTGTGGTGTGTGAGTTACTGGGATGAGGTACTACATACAGGATGACCCCTCGGGCTAATTGACCATTAAACCTAGCTAAAACTAGAGCTCTTTGTTCAGCAAGAGACCCTGTCTCAAAACTCAAGATGGAAAGTAATAGAGGAAGAAAATCTCAACGTTGACCTCTGTATGCATGGACCCATGTAGCTGTATGCACACGCGCACACACGCACACACACACACACACACACACACACACACACACCACATTCACATCCACATCACACCATGCCACAACAGAAACAAGAAATATGAGGATAAGGCAAATTGCCAACTGAAAAAACCTCTGGATACAGATCTGCCTTCCCTAAGATACGATGACTTGCACCATTTTCATGGGCTAGGGAAACATCATTCTTTTCTTTTCCTAGATTTCTATTAACATATGCTAATTTTACTTAATGGTCTTCATTTTGATATCTTTACACACATATTTCATCAGATTCACCTTCTTTTTAACCTTCTTTGTCACCCTCACTCCTAATTACCCCCCTTCCTCTTCTCAAATAGCTTCCCTTCTATATTCATATCTGTTTTGTTTTAGGTCACCTAAAGAGTTTAAGTAGGGTTTCTTATATGAGCATGAGAGAATGATTCTTTAGAGAGCATCAGCAACTAACCAGTGGCTACACAAAAGAAGAAAATGTCTCCCCAACCTCGGTAGCTTCTAATTGCCTAGCAACCCTCAGGGAGTATGAAGGACTGGGGATGCCTTTCCCTCAGCAACTATCATTGCTTTTAAGGTCCCAAGTATGTATTACAAAAGGAAAATATTATATAAAAATATAAATTTTTGCTTATAAGCATTTTCAATATTCACAGAAAAATACTAAATATTCTACTATTTAAGGATTTTTTGATAAAATTTAGTAAAGTCTATCATTTTACTAATAGAGAAAAACAGTAACCACTCTTTTGAAAAGGTGTGACCATGTCTGCTTCCAATTTCCAGGAAAATCTATATATGTTTTTCTTTGGGTTCACCTTATTATTTGGTTTCTCTTGGCTTGTGAACTATAGGCTCAATGTCCTTTGTTTATGGCTAGAGTCCACTAATGAGTGAGTACATATGATATTCATCTTTTTGGGTCTGGGTTATCTCACTCAGGATAGTGTTTTCTATTTCCATCCATTTGCATGCAAAATTTAAGACATCATTCTTTTTTACTGCTGAGTAGTACTCTAATGTGTATATGTTCCAAACTTTATCCATTCTTCCATTGAGGGGCATCTAGGTTGTTTCCAAGGTTCTGGCTATTTCAAATAATGCTGCTATGAACATAGTTGAACAAATGCTTTTGTAGTATGATTGGGCATCTTTTGGGTATATTCCCAAGAGTGGCATTGCTGGATCCTGAGGTAGGTTTACTCTCAATTTTCAAAGAGACAGCCACACTGATTTCCAAAGTGTTTGCACAAGTTTGCATTCCCACCAGCAATGGATGAGTGTCCCCCTTACTCCACATCCTCTCCAGCATAGGTGATCATTGGTGTTTTTGATTTTAGCCATTCTAACAGGTATAAGATGGTATCTCAAAGTTGTCTTGATTTGCATTTCCCTGATTGCTAAGGAGGTTGAGCATGACCTTAAGTATCTTTTGGCCATTTGAACTTCTTCTGTTGAGAATTCTCTGTTCAGTTCAGTACAAGATCGCTGGGTAATAGTTGGGAGCATAGGGGTTGGGATGGGGTGGGGAAAGGGGAAAATGGGGGAGAGAGGGGAGAAGGGAAGGATTGGGGAGAGCTTGGAGGAATGGGAGGGTTGAGATGGAGGAAGGGCAGATATGGGAGCAGGGAAAAAGATATCTTCATTAAGGAAACCATTTTAGGGTTGGCAAGAGACTTGACTCTAGAGGGGATACCAGGTGTCCATGGGGATGTCCCCTGCTAGGTCGTTGGACAGCAGAGGAGAGGGTGCCTGAACTGGCCTTGTCTCCCAGTCACACTGATGAATATTTCGAATATCACCATAGAACCTTTGTCCGGCAATGGATGGAGACAGAGATAGAGACTCACATCAGAGCAACGGACTGAGCTCCCAAGGTCCAGTTAAAGAACAGAAGGAGGGAGAAGATGAGCAAGGAAGTCAGGACAGCGAGGGGTTGGTCCACCCACTGAGATGGTGTGCCTGAACTAATGGGAGTTCACCAAATCCAGCTGGACTGGGAATAAACAAGCATATGATCAAATCGAACTCTCTGAATGTGGCTGACAATGGGGGCTGACAGAGAAGCATTAATAATGGCACTGGGACATATTTCTACTGCAGGTACTAGCTTTTTGGGACCCTATTCTCTTTGGATGCACACCTCCCTAAGCCTTGATGGAGGGGGAAGGGCCTTGGACTTCCCATAGGGCAGGGTACCCTGCCCTCTCTTAAGACTGGATGGGGAGGGAGGAGGTTGAGGGGAGGAGCAGTAGGGGAATGGAAGAATGGGAGAAAGTGGAAATTTTTGACTGGAAAAATGAGAATATAAAAAGGGAAAATATGTGACCATCTAACTTTGAGATAATACCTATCAATACCCCAGATATCTATTCTTTTGAACAGTACATATTAAAAGAAAGCAAAATTGTCTATCAGCAAGACAAAATATCAAATACTTTACTTATTCTTACATATGAAATCAATGTATCATGGAGATTTTTTTCCAACGTAAAATTAAGTAACAAGAACATTATATGACCCGTGATAGTTTTATAATGAATGCAAA
>NW_024544330.1:0-45284 GCF_018167655.1 Microtus oregoni | reverse complement strand
CTTGGAAAACATTTGGAGGGAGCTTATTTCTCAGAATGTATGTAGCCACACCCAACATATACAACAGTGGAGACTAAGGTTGGACTAGTGTGCTGTTCACTCCTGTCTTCCTAATGAAGAAGATTAGAAGAAGCTGAAGTCTGTCTCTCAGACTTCACATAGTTCTAATTCTGTATGTTAAAGAAAGGAGGTGAAAGAGTAAACTAATGTGTTTTCCACCTTAGTCTGTACATGGAGGTGGCTTTGTAGAATCTAGTGACTATCTCTCAGGATCCAAGTTGTCCTATCCTGATATGCCAAATGTAATATTTTTGAAAGGAACCAATAAAGTATTTTCTTCCTCCTTCTGTTCTGCAAAGGATACTTGAAAGGGGATGGTTAATGTTTGTATCTCAGAATCCACATCATCCTTTTTTATCACTCCAATGGAACAAGTTGAGGGTTGAATAGTGTGCTTTACTCCTCACTCCTTCATAAAGATGATGTTTGTAGGGTGCTAATATCTGTCACCCAGAATTCATTTTGTGCTAACCTCAATCTATACTTATGGAATGCAGAATATGGGTTATGAGAGACAGATATTATTTCCCTCCAAGCCTCACTAGTGGAAAGGTCTTAGGGACAGAACACACAATTTCTATCAGCAAATCCTCTATAGGACAGATCAACAACAAACGACTGTCCCTCAGAATCTATGTTGTGTTAACTTTGCTCTGTCCTGTAGAAGAGATTAGAAGTAAAATTATGTGCTCTCTACTTTTCTCTGTCCTATTCAGTAGACTCTGAGGAAGTTAGTTTCTCTCATAGCTATCCTAACTCTTTGATCAGTCTTGCAGTTAATGTTAGAAGTAAACTAGGTTTCAAACCTCATATGTCTGTCCTGAAGAGTCTTAGAGTGACTAGTATCTGTATCTCAGGATCCATATTGTGCTAAGCTTGACTCGTGCTGGGGAGGAGGCTATGAATGATTTAGTATGTTCATTACATCAGGCTTTGCTATGGAGAAAGATTGGTGGGAGTTACTGTCTATCTCTGAACATTCAAGTTTATTATCACATTAATCTATTTGCTACAGAAAAAGGATAAAAGTAAGAAATAGCTTCATCTACTCCAGTCTAGCTTGTATAAAAGAGATGGAGGGATCATTTATTTCTGCCATCTTCTAATATTTCAAACTACATCTTCCAGTAGAAGAGGCACAGAGTGAACTATGGTGCTCACCTCCTCAGTCTATACAATGACAGAAGCTTAAAGGACAGTCAAGCCTCTCTCTCAGAATTCATGGCGTGCTAACCTGAATATGCTTTTGGATTAACTTTAGGAGTCTGTCTCTCAGAATTCATGCCATGCTAACCTGGATATGCCCTTGGGTTAACTTTAGGAGTGACCCTATGTACTGTACTGCACAGTCTATCCTAAGCAGAGGCTATAGGGAGCTAACATCTGTTTCTCAGAATCCATGTTGTCCTGACCTTGATCCATCCTAGTGAGGAGGATAGAAATTAATGAGTGTTCTTTCTACCTCAGTCTGTTGCATGGGACATGGAGGAAGCTATTGTTTATCGCTTAAAATTCATTTTGTCCTTTCTTTTTCTTTCCTAAATATGAGGTTAGGAATGGAATTATTTGCTCTGCACTTTGGGTCTTCCCTACAGAAGAGGATAGAAAGCAGCTCTCAGATGTCTCTGAGAATCCTCATGATTCTATCTTGGTCCTTCTAGGAGAGGTGGGTAGAAGTCAAGTATAGTGGCCTTAACCTCAGTACATCCAGTAGAGGGGGCTTGGTGGAAGCTAGTCACCATCATTCGGAATCAATACCTTTGTAACTTCATTTACTCTATGGCAGAATTTTAGAGAGAAATAGTTTGCTTCCTAGCCCAGTTTCATCTACTGAGGAGTCTTGGAAAGAGCTAATATCTGTCTTTCAGAATCCATGGTATCCTAACCTTGATCTCCCCTATGGATAAGAATGAAAGTAACTTAGTGTGATCAATAAATAGTTCAGTATATCCTGTTGAGGAAGACAGGGTAGAGTTACTCTTTGTGTCTTTGAATCCATGCTGCCCTATCTATCCTTGATCTGTCCAACCTTGGAAGTTAGGAGTGATGTAGTATGCTTGTCACCTCATTCTGTCATACAGATAAAGCTTGGCAAGAGCTCATGTCTTTCTCTCAGAATCCATGTGATGCTAACTTTATCTGAAATGTGAAGGAGGATAGACGTAACCCAGTGTTATCTTCCACTACAATTTGTTCTTGAGAGCAGACTTGCAGGGAGCTACTGTTTCTTTTTCTCTGAGAATCAGTGACATATTAACTTGATTTGTACTGCAAACATGGACAGGAGTGAGCTAGTACCCTCGCATACTCAGTCTGTTCACAGGAGGATTGGTGGGAGCTAGTTTCTGTCTCTCGGAGTTCCTGTTTTTCCTCACTTGATCCAATGCAGGAGTTTTGGAATGAACTAATGTGTTCTCTACCTAAGTATATCTTATGGTGTAGTCTTTCAGTGAATTGCATGCTATCTCACCATACTTGACCTGTTCTAGAAAGAATATGGTGGTGACATATCATGCTTTCCATCTCAATCTGTCACAAAAAGAATTAACAGGCAGTAGGCAGTGTCTATCTTTGATTTCATGTCATTCTTGCTGTGTTCTATGTTTTGGAGGAAATTAGCAGTAAGTTAATATGTTCTCTACTTAAGTCTGTCCTACTGAGTACATTTGGAGGTAATTTCTCACAGCCAGAAACTTTGTTTCTTTGTCCTAACTTTGATCTCTCTTATAGTTCACTAACAGTGAACAAATGTTCAATCCACCTGCCTTTTTCATACTGAAGAGTCTTGAAGGGACCTCCTGTCATTTTCTTAGAAACCATGCTATCCTATCTTTGCTCTGTTCTACTGAAGATGTTAGGTGTGAAGTAGTCCGCACTATACCTCATTATCTCCTACTAAATGGCTTGGAGAAAGCTAGTCTGTCTCTCAGATTCTATGTTGTCCTAAACTGGATTTATTTTATGGTTAATTAGAGGAGTGATGAATTGTGCACTATACGTCAATCTCTCCTAGAAAGGAGGATTGGGAGGAGTGAGTGTCCAATCTCTCAGTCCTTGTCAACTAAATATTGATCTGGTCTACAGGAGAGCTCAGAAATAAGCTAGTACACTCTCACCTCTCTCTGTCCAAAGAGGTGGCATGGATCAAGCTTATAATTTATTCTAGAATCCATCCCATTAAATTTTGATATGGAGAAAGTTTGGAGTGAACAAGCTTAGTTTATACTGAAGCCTGTCTTACAGAGGAGTCCTGGGGGGAAATATGTTTGACTTTTGGAATCCATGCTGTCTGATCCTTGATGTATCATATGGATAAGGTTAGAAATAAACTAGTGTGTTCTCTACCTTAGCCGATTCTACAGAGGGGCTTGGATGGAGATAGTGCCTATCTCTCAAAATGCATGCCATCCTTACTTTGATATGTCATTCCAAGGAGAAAGGGAGTGAGGAATTATCAAATTTATTCTGTCTCACAAAGGAGGATTGTAAGGAGCTAGGATCTATCTCTCAGAGTCCATTTTGTTCTAAATTGATCTTTATCATGGCAGAGTTCAGGACTGAAGTACTGCACTCTCCACCACAGTATAATTTATAGAGGAGGTTTGGAGGGAGCTAGGGACTTTACCACATCATCCCCATTTTCCTGAAACTTAACATCTCTCATGGAGGAGGTTATGAGTGGACTATTGTGTTCTCCACCTCAGTCTGTATTACTAAAGATACATGGAGTCAGCTTTTCTCTTTCTCTCCGAATTCAGGTTGCCCTAACTTTGATCTGTCCTACGAATAAGGTTAAAAGAGTATGAACATACTGTGCACTCTAGCGTGTCCCACAGAGTAGGACTTTCGAGCTAATGTCTGTCTCTCAGAATCCATTTCATCTGATTATTGGTCTGTACTACAGATGACTAGAAAGGAACTAGTGTACTCAACTACTTCAGTTTGTCTTGCTTTGGGTGTGTGGAAAGAGATAGTGACTGTCTCTCAGAATTGGCATCCTAACATTGATTTATTTTATTACAGGGGATAGGAATGAACTGGTTTGCTCTCCATCTCAGCCTGTCCTACAGGAGGTTTAGTGAGAGCTGGTATCTCTCAGAAAACATGCCGCCCTAACTTGATTTGTTCTACTGAAAACTTTAATATAGAGTTAGTGTTTCTTCTGCCTCAGTGTGTCCTACAGAGGAAGATTGGAGAAGGCTAATGTTTTTCTCTCAGTATCTACAATGTCTTAATTTGGATCTGTTCTACAGATAAATTTAGAAGAATCCACATCCTCATCAACTGATATGTCCTGTTACAAAGGATCAGAGTGTCCTCGTATATTGTACACAATAATCTCTTTTAGAGAGAAGGCAGGGTGGCAGCTTGTATCAGTCTCTTTGAATTTATCTTTTGATTAGCTGACTCTGTTCTAATGCAGAGAGAAGGAGTGAACTAAAATACATTCTACTTTAGCATGTCCCAAAGATGAGATTTGGAGAGAGCTAGTGTCCTTCTAAGAATGCATGTCATACAAACATTGATCTAAACTGTAGAGCAGGTAGCAAATGACCTAGTATGACCTTAACATCACTATGTCATAAGGCAGAGTCATTAAGGGAGCTAGATTATGTCCCACAAAATGCATGCAAGCCTATATTGATGTATTCTGTGAAAAATGTTAGGAGTGAACTTCTATGTTTTTCATTTTTGCTGTCTTAATGATGAGAATTGAAGGGAGTTGGTATCTCTATCTCAACATCCAAGTTCTATTATCCTTGGTCTCTTTTCTGTAGCAGATTAAAAGCAACCTACTGCGCTTGCCACTTAGTCTGACATATGAGGAAGCCTTAGAGAGAATTAGTGTCAATCAGTCTCTTACCATCCATGTTATCCTAACTTAATCTGTACTATGAAGAAGAATAGGAGTAAAAGCATGTGCTCTCAAGCTCTGTTTGTCCTGCTGAGGAGGACTGAAGGGAGCTTGTGTCTGTCCTCCAGAATCCATCTTGTGCTACCTTGACTGATCAACTGAAGAGGACAGGGATGACCTCGTATGTTCTTTACCTCAATATAGTCCTTCACAGAAGGCTTGGCATGACTGTCATCCTAACTTTATCTATCCTAGGAAGGAGGTACAGTGTGAGCTAATATATCCTGACACTTAGTCTGCGCTAAGGAGGATTTTCAGAGAGAACTTGGTTCTAATGCACAGAATCCTTGTGATCTTAACCTTGATCTATCCTATGCTTAACTTTAGAAGTGATTGAAAATGCTCACCATCCTTCTAAGACATGATGGGGACTTGGATGTACCTAATGTCTGTATCTTAGAATCTTCGGCATCCTAACTTGGTCAGTCCAAGATTAGAGATTAAGAGTGAGATAATGTACTCTCCACCTCAGTGAATCCAATGGAGGAGGCTTAGCGGAAGCTAGGCTCTGCTTTTCAGAATCAATATCATCATAACTTGATATATCTTATGTAGAAGTTAAAAAGGAATTTGGGAGCTCTTCAACACAGTCCACTCTCCTAAAGAGGATTGGAGGGCAGTAATGTCTCTCTAAGAACCAAGGTTTTAATACCCATGATCTATCTTAAAGATAAGGATAGAAGTAATCTAAAATGCCCTAAACCTCACTCAGTATCTCCTATGCAAAAGAGAGGGATGAAACTAGTATCTGTCTCTCAGAATGCATATAGTTCAAACTTGTTCTCTACAACAGAAGAAGTTAGGAGCTATCT
This sequence comes from Microtus oregoni, assembly GCF_018167655.1. Lineage (NCBI taxonomy): Eukaryota > Metazoa > Chordata > Mammalia > Rodentia > Cricetidae > Microtus > Microtus oregoni. The sequence continues at coordinate 39,497 of NW_024544330.1, read as the reverse complement.
ATTGTATTCTTACCTCTAGTATCTCCTAATGAAGATGATTGGAGGAAACTAGAGTTTGTCTCTCAGAATTCATATCATTCTACCTATGTCTGTTCAACGCAGGAGACAAATTGTAAATTAACATGTTCTCCACCTCCATTTATATGATGGAGGAGGTTTGGAAGAAGTTAGCATCTAACTCTCAGAATCCATGTTTTCCTCAGTTGCCTTGTCCTATGAGTTTAGAATGGAGCTAATATAATTTCTACCTCAGTGTATATACTTGGAAGGAACTAGTTCTGTCTGCTAGAATCCATGTCATCCTAAGTATGATCTGTTCGAAGGATGATTTTAAGAGTGCACTAGTGCACTCTATATCTCAGTCAGCCCTATATGATGTATTTGTGGAGGAGGAGGGACTAGTTCTTTCTCTCAGAATTCATGTCATGCTCTCCTTGATCAGTCCTATGGAAAAGGTAGGAGTGAAGTTGTGTGCTTTCCATTCCAGGCTGTCCTAATGAGGAGGCTTGTAGAAAGCTTGGAGCTGTCTTTCAGAATCTATGTAACTATAACTTGATCTGTCCTACAGAGGATTGAATGAGAGAAGTTGTGTGTTCTGTCCCTAAGACCATTCCACTGCTGAGGCTTGGAAGGAAATCATGTCTGTCTCTCATAATTCAAATTCTCTAATCCTTGACCCCTCAAATAGAGGATGTAACGAACTAGTGTGTTCTCCAAATCACTGCCATATGAAAGAGGTTGATAGGGAGGTAGTGTATGTCTCAGAGAACCCATGTTATACTAACACTCATCTGTCATATGAATAAAGTTAGGGAAGAAATAATATGCTTTCCATATCAGTCTCTCAATCTGACACATGGAGGGGGGCTTGAAGGGAGCTAGTATCTCTGTATCTCTCTCTCTCAGGAACCAAGTTGTGCTACCTGCTCTGACCCAAGAGGAGCCATGTTGTGGCCTGGAAGCATCTTTTATTCCTATGGTTTCTTAAAAGTTCCTGTCTACTTTGTATAGATGGGTGCATTGTGCCTGGATATTTTTTTTCTTGTGTATAAATGCATGTGGCCATGCAATGTTTGTTTCTGACTAGTCTGTGATGCCTGGATTTGTATCTTCCATGTGTCAGGAATTGCTATTAAGGTTACCTGCCTATGCTCAGAATTTGTCCCTGGGCCTTTCTAGTATTAAATCTGATGCAATGACAGAGGTTGTTTTATGCTGTTCTATCTTATTAAAAACAGCTGAGTAATTGGGTACAGTTAAAACTCTGTAACAAAAGTTAACTTCAGACTGGTAACTGCAAATTTAAACTGCTCTAGAAAACAACATGTGCACAGTCACCATTAAGTAAAACCAAGTGGGACGCAACCATTTGACTAAGGATGGAAAAGAGGGGGTCATATTACTTTACTACCTATCTCAAATAAAGTCCCACATAGACTGGCCCCACCAAGAAGACATAAGGTGTTCAATATATTTTAGATTAGCATGCATTTTTGTATGATCATTCACATCCTGGTAAAAAACAAGGTTTATGAAAGATAGGATATAAAACAATGCTTGTATACTGAGGTAAAATGTTTACAATGTGAAAATGTGGTTTGCCTTCTACAGATTATGGTTATGCTCTATGTCTTAGAATCACATATAAACACCAGAGACTGAGTTATTCTTATTTTATGATACAGTAAGGTGATGACCAAAACTGTTTAACAAAGAGTTTCTCCTTATCTAAGGTCTGTTAAGGTTAACAAAGACCAATATAAAAATATACTCTTAACCTTCTTGCATTTTGTAAAACTGGTAAGCTGTAGCTAATTTGGTAAAGTAAGTCATACAGAAAATTGTTATATTCTATAACAGTGCACTAGACATACAAGTTAACCATCGGTTACCTCATAAAGGATCAACTTCTTTAATATGTTCAGATTTAGCTTAATTTAGATATACCAAACAGAAAATGATTCCCTGATCATCAAACACTTCATGGATCTGAGAATATGGCATTTTAATTAAAAAAAGCTTCTCATAATAGAGATATGCCAGCTCTTAGCAGCACCCCTGTATCTCCTCCAAGGAAGCTGCAGATGACTGCAGAATACCTTATGCTGTAGCTTGCTTGAAATGCAGCAAAGCCAGCCAGGGTGTGGAGAACTGTTTTGCACCTTAACTGCTGTCAAGACTTGTCCAGACTGGGTACAAGCAGGACACTCGGTAACTGATTGTCCCACTTTGCCTAGACAAAGTAGGCTGGTCCCCCGATAAGTTTCTATGCTCAAGAAAATTCTGTCCATTCTAGGTTTGGCAGCAGAAGACTGATACTGCTTTGACAGCCATGGAGAGACCTGGGGTAGCTGGGAAGCTGTCACATTTTTGCTTACACAGGTAAAATTTATCCATCTCGGTTTGAGGGCTGTGGTGCTGACAGAGTTGACAGTTTAAAAGTGTTCCTTATAACCCTTGGTTATACCTTATAATCACCTTGGTAGCTCATTAGTTCATTATTTAAGTTTACTGTAAAAAATACATACAGGTTTGCTTCTTTCATCAGTTTCATAACAGGATAAACAGTTTCAGAAGTAACTTTAGAGGTTCAGAGTTTTAGCATTGATAAATGGAATTTTGATATACCGACAAAGCACTGACTACAAAGAGTTTGAGGAGTCTTAAATTTCTCTGGATTTTACTGGCCCCAGGTTTTAAGAACTGGTTAGTATTAGAGAGGGCATGGAAGCCTTCAGGAATGTTCAGTTCCCTCTTCTCTTCTTTCACTCACTAAACCTCTTTTGTTCAGTAAATATCCACTGGCTGTCATCTAAGTATAGACCAAAAGATATATTTCATTAGGCTAAAACCAGGCCCTAGGAAAAATGTTTTATCCCAAATACATAGTCTCTGCTATGACACCATGGTATAAATATGTCCCGGTTGTCTTCCTGATACTTCCAGGTTTCTGGAGAAAGAATTCTGCTACTGTATCAAGAAATCTGACTTGGTGGAAACTAATATCTGTCTCTAGAGACCCCATTTGACACCACTCATTTTGAGCATATCTTACAGGTCCACTCCTCCTGCTAGACTTGTATCTAGGTCAACCCACAGGAAGCCCTCAAGATATGCCAGCCCCTACACAAGCTCCAAGGACACCAGCCCATATACCAACTGGGTGAGTACTGGAAGGTTGACTTCACCCATATGCCTACTCATAAAATGGCTCCATTATCTCTTAACTCTTATTGACATCTTTACAGGATGGATGAACTCCCCACCTCCAGCAGAAAACAGCAGATATGATGGCTCAGGTACTCCTGAAGTTATCATCCCCTGATTTGACATGTCATTCCCCTAAGCTTCTGGAATATCAATGCTGGTACCACCTCTCCAGACTCAAGGGCATATCGGCTCTTTCATCTGGCTCACTCACCTTTGCCTCCTCTAAACAGCCAAGGTGGCTTTCCATTTCATCCTTTCTGGCAGTCATCACTCTTCCCATGGCTAGCCTTCTTCATAGGGCCATTGTTAATAATCTATTTTTTTCTCCTAGATACCTACCTGCTTTCTCAGCCCCCTCAAGTAGCAGATTCCTGAGGTCTCCAAACACTTCTTCATCCATACCTCCTGCCATGCATCAGTTCACCTACCCCCATGCCATTTCTTGCCTACAGGAAGTAGCCATACTTGAAGTACCACCTATATACCCAAAATTTCTGGGATGTTTAGGTGGAAGTTCTGCTTCAGCCCCACCTTTTTTCTCTCTCTCCAGATGTCACCCGTGAGAAAGTCCACCAACTGTCTGCTCTTCTCCCTGAGATGCTAAATACCATGCCTACAGAGCTTTTAAGAACCAGCCCAAAGACCCACCACGTGATATCTCTCCTTCCTCTCCCAGGAGTCACCTGGACATTGATTTGTTCTGTTTCAAATCTGGATTTATTAATTCAGCTGACTGTGGCTTATTGCATTGGTGAATATAACCTACAACCTGAGATTTTCAAAGATAAGAGTAACAAGAAGTAAGACATAAAAAGCCAGCAGGCAGATGAGCAGGGAATGAAGGGCAGGGGTGGAGATGCAGACAAACAGTGAGAAGGGGGGAGAGCAGGAGTGCTTTGTTCTAAACCCTGGAGGAGTGAGCTTAATCAAGTGTATGGTGTGCACAGTCCCCAATTTGGATAAATTCATCAAGAGATACCCTAATGTTGTCAGTAGTACAAACTTGTACCATGGGTACCAATTGATAAGCCTTTAGCTGGAGACCGAATACTACAGGTCTGCATCTGGTTCTATAAACCTATAGTGGAGGGTTTGGAGCATTTGCCTTTGTTCATAATATCTTCCACATAAGGAATTCCAAGGAGCAGCGATCAACCCTGCTCCAAACAGGCCTGAGTTGCCTAGCACTGCAGTGGCTTGGCAATCAATCTGGGGTTGAAAGAGGTCACAGACTTCTTATAGGCATTTTGGTTTGGGAAGGGGTAGCTTACAAAGCCAGGAGTCAGTAGAGTACGGTAGAGGGTGGTGTAGGAGGGAGAGCAGTTTCCCATGCATTTGTGGTAAATACTCAATTCTACCTGGGGCTGTCATGCTTGGGTTAAGCATTTTTGAAAGTCCCAGTTGTGGCTTTCTTCTGCAATGCTGCGTAGAAATCAAGCTGAATTGGTAAAGCCAGGTTTAATAAGAAGAGCAAAGTAACTCTCTTGTGACTCCTGGGGGAGGAAGGAGAGGAATAAAATGGCTGGACTATGGGCCAGGTCTTAAATACCCTGTAGGTGTGATATTGAACATCTCACAGGGAGGAGTTTCTTTTTGGCAGACATTTTTAGGGGCAGGGTCTGGAGAGAGAGAGGTAGGGCCAAACTGACTGAAACTTCCAACTCGATACCACCATTGGTAAATCCTATGAAAATCTCTGGAGTGAAATTGTGGGATCTCAGCATCAGCAGGCTAGGAGAGATCTACTCAGTCTTTCAAAACACATATCTCCTAATGATTATCAGTCCTACAGATGAGTATAGAACAAGGACTGTTCTGTACTGTAGCCTATCCCTTGGAAAACAGTGGGAAGGAACTAATATCTCAGAATGTATGTAGCCAAACCCAGCATATACAACATTGGAGACTAAGGTTGAACTAGTGTGCTGTTCACTCCTGTCTTCCTAGTGAAGATTAGAAGAAGCTGGAGTCTGTCTCTCAGACTTCACATAATTTTAACTCTGTATGGTAAAGAAAGGAGGAGAAAGAGTAAACTAATGTGTTAGTCTGTACATGGAGGTAGCTTGGGTGAAAGTAGTGTCTATCTTTTAGGATCCAAACTGTCTTATCTTGATATGCCATATGGAGGAGTTCTGAAAGGAACTAAAAACTTGTTTCCGGGTACATTTACCCCTCACTCTGTCATAGAGAAGATGTTTATAGAGTGCTAGTGTCTGGCCCCTAGAATTCATCTTGTGCTACCCTCAATTTCTAACTATGGATAAGGTTATAAGTTAATTAGTATACTATCTACATCCTCTGTCCTGCATTGAAAGTTTAGATGCATCTAGTGTCTGTCTTAGAATTGGTGTTATCCTAATCTTGATCTGTCCTACAAATGATGAAAGAATTTAACTGTTGTACTCTCAATTTCATTCTTTCCTACAGAGGTGAATAGGGGTGGTAATGTCTATCTCTCAGAAGCCATGTAATACCAACTTCATCAGTTCTGTTGAGGAGGATAAGTGTGAATTACTATGCTCTGCAACTTAGGCAGTGCTATGGAAGAGGGCTTGGAAGCAACTAGTGTCTGTCTATCTCTCAACATATATGTTGTCCAAAACTTGATTTGTTTTAAGGGTAACTTTAGGGGTAAATAAAGTACTCTCTATCTGTCTGTCCTGAAGAAGCTTAGAGAGACCAAGAGGCTGTGTCTCAGAATCCATATTGTGTCAACCTTGTTCTATCCTATAGAGGAGATTAGAAGTGATATTAGGTTCTCTCCACTTATCTCTGTCCTTCTCAGGTGACTCTGAGGGACTTAGTTTCTCACATAGTTGTCTTAACTTTTTGATCTGCCCTGCAGTTAAAGTCATGAATAAACTAGATTCAGTCCTCATATGCCTGTCCTTCTGAAGAGTCTCAGAGTGACTAGTGTCTGCTTCTCAGGATCTATTTTGTGGCAAATTCCTGTGCTTGGAAGGAGATTTAGAATGATCTAGGATGCTTATTGCCTCAGGTTGTGCTATTGAGAATGCTTGATGGGAGCTAGCATCTATCTCTGAAAATCCAGGCTATAATCACATTGATCTTTTACCCACAGAAAGGATAGGAGTGAGAGATAACATCACCTACTCTTCAACTTAGCATGTGTGAGAATGCTGAGATCTCGTTTCTGTCTTTCATTTTTCAAATATTTCAAACTACAACTTCTAGTAGAAGAGGCTCAGAGTGAACTAATGTGCTCACCACCTCAGCCTATACTATGGCAGAGGCTTAGTGGACCCTCAAGTCTGTCTCTCAGAATTCATGCCATGCTAACATGGATATGCCCTTGGGTTAACTTTAGGAGTGACCCTATGTATTCTACTGCACAGTCTATCCTACATTAGAGATTACAGGGAGCTGGTATCTGTTTCTCAGAATCCATGTTGTCCTGACTTTGATCCATCCTACTGAAGAAGATAGAAATTAATGATTGTTCTTTCTACCTCAGTCTGTTGCATGGAGGAGGCTTAGAAAAAGCTAGTGTTTATCTCTTAGAATTTATTTTGTCCTTTCTTTTTCTTTCCTAAAGATGAGGTTAGGATTGAAATAATTTGCTCTACACTTTATGCTGTCCTACAGGAGAGGATAGAAGGCAGCTCTCAGATATTTCTGGGAATCCTCATCATTCTAACTTGATCATTTCAGGAGAAGTGGGTAGGAGTCAGGTACAGTGGACTCCACCTCAGTACAATAAATAGAAGGGGCTTAGAAAAAGCTAGTTACCATCGCTCCAAATCTTTATCTATGCAACTTGACTTACTCTAAGAAAGAATTTAAGAGAGAAATTGTCTGCTTCCCAGCCCAGTTCCATCTACTGAGGAGGCTTGGAGAAAGCTAATGTCTGTCTTTCAGAATCCAAGTTATCTTAACCTTAATCGTCTCTATGGATAAGAATGTGACTAACTTAGTGTGATCAATAAATACTTTAGTATATCCTGTCAAAGAAGATAGGGTAGAGTTACTGTTTGTCTTTTTGAATCCATGCTGTCCTATCTATCCTTATCTGTCCAACATTGGAAGTTATGAGTGCAGTAGTAAGCCTGCTGCCTCATTCTGTTCTACATACAAGGTTTGGTAGGAGCTTGTGTCTATCTCTCAGAATCCATTTTGTGTTCATTTAATCTGAAATATGAAGGAGGAAAACAGTAACCTAATGTTGCCTTCCACAACAGTCTGTTCAGAGGAGTCTTGCACAGAGCTAGTGTTAGTCTCTGAGAATCAATGGCATCCTAACTTGCTCCATATTGCAGAGGAGGATAGGAGTGAACTGGAATGCTCTCAAACTCAGTCTGTTCACAGAAGGATTGGTGGTGGGACTCAGTGTCTGTCACTCAGAATTCAGTTTTTTTTTTCCAGACAAAATCTAACACAAGAGGTTAGGAATGAACTACTGTGCTCTCCATGTAAGTATGTGTTACTGAACAGCCTTTTAGTGAGCTGTTAACTGTCTCTCCCTAATGCCCTGTTCTAGAAAATTAGAAAGATTATGGTGGTAGCATAGTATTCTTTCTATCTCAATCTGTCACAAAGAGAAATGAAAGGGGGTAGGTTGTGTGGGTTTCAGATTTCATGTCACCCTTGCTATGATCTATACTTTCCAGATAAGGAGTAAGCTAATATGTTCTCCGTTGAGTATCTATCCTACTAATTACTCTTGCAGTTATTTTCTCTGTCAGAATACCTGTGTTCAAAACTTTCATCTCTCCTATAAGGATATGGGTTAACCAGTGTTCAGTCTGCCTGGCTCTTCCATACTGAGGAATCTTCAATGGAGTGAATTAGTGTATACTTTACCTCATTCTGTTCCATAAAAAAATGACTTGGAAAAAGTTAGTTTGCTTCTCAAAATATATTGTGTTCTAAACTGGATTGTTTCGTGGCTAAAGATTTGAGTAATATAGACTACCCTACATCTAAATCCGTCCTATGGAGGAGGATTGGGAGGAGCTAGTGTCTCTCTCTCAATCCTTATCATCTAAATGTTGATCTGTCTCACAGGAGAGGTCAGAAATTAACTAGCATGTTCTCATATCAGTCTGTCCAACAGAGAAATCTTGGAACAAGCTTGTATTTATTCTAGAATCCATCTGTTTCAATCCTTCATTTGTTTTATGAAGCAAGTTAGGAATGAGATAGCTTAATCTATACCTAAGTCTGTCCTATGGAGGGGTTCTGGGGGAGATTTTTGTCTTTCAGAATCCATGCTGTCTGATCCTTGGTGTGTTCTTTTGACAAGCTTAGAAATGAACTGGTTAGAGAAGCTAAATAAGAAGGTGAACCCAAAGAAAAACATATAGGCATCCTCCTGAATATTAACCTTCATCAGGCGATGAAAGGAGACAGAGACCCACATCGGAGCACCGGACTGAAATCTCAAGGTCCAAATCAGGAGCAGAAGGAGAGAGAGCACGAACAAGGAACTCAGGACCAAGAGGGGTCCACCCACACACTGAGACAATGGGGATGTTCTATCGGGAACTCACCAAGGCCAGCTGGCCTGGGTCTGAAAAAGCATGGGATAAAACCGGACTTGCTGAACATAGTGGACAATGAGGACTACTGAGAACTCAAGGACAATGGCAATGGGTTTTTGATCCTACTGCACGTACTGGCTTTGGGGGAGCCTATGCAGTCCTAGACCTGGATGGAGGTGGGTGGTCCTTGGACTTCCCACAGGTCTGGGAATCCTGATTGCTCTTTGGGCTGATGAGGGTGGGGGACTGGATCAGGGGAGGGGGAGGGAAATGGGAGGCGGTGGCGGGGAGGAGGCAGAAATCTTTAATAAAAAAATAAATTTAAATAAAAAGAAAAAAAAAAGAAATGAACTGGTGTGCTCTCTACCATAGCCTGTTCTACAGAGTGTGCTTGTTTGAAGCTAGTGTCTCTCTCTCAAAGTCCATGTCATCCTGCCTGAGGAGAACAAAAGTGAAGAACTCTCAAATTTAGTCTGTCTTACAAAAGAGTATTGGAGGGAGCTAGAATCTATTTCTCCTAACTTACTTCATAAAACAAATCAAAGTTTGAAAGAGATGGATTCTAAAATAAACCCAAGCTTTCTGCTAGCTGTCTGCTTGGACAGACTTAGTCAGAGAGGAAGTGAGTTTGTTTCTGACTTCTCCTGTAGGCCAGAAATTTAGATGACAAGAATTTAGAGATAGGCACTAGCTCCTCCCAGTCCTCCTATATAGGACAGATAGGGGTGTAGAGCATGGTACATCACTCCTATCCTTACCCACGAGAGAGACAAATGCAACTTAAAAAATATATTCTGTGAGACAATGTAGCTTTCTCCAAGCTGTTTTTAGTGAGACAATATGTGGCAAATTGTACACTAGTTAACTCCTAACCTCTTTATTAAGACAGGGCATGCTTAGAATAGCATGGTTTCTGTGAGGTGGACTGAACATTACATCCCTCATAGCCTTTTTTGTAGGACAGATTAAAATTAGGATAACAGGGTTATTAGCTGTGAGAAATTACCTCCAAGAGTACTCAGTAGGACAGACTTTAGTGGAGAAAATATTAGCTTTCTTCTAATCTCTTGCTAAGGATAGATCACAGTAAAAATTACATGAAATCTAAGACAGACAGTATATACCTCCTATAATTTCTCTATTTTACAGATGGAAGTAGAAAGCAAACCAAGTTTACTCCTATAATCTTTCCAGAATGGGGAAACAGAAAAGCAGCTCACTGAAAGGCTGTTCCATAAGATATATTTAAGTGGAGAGCAGAGTAGTTCAATCCTCACCTCTTATAATAGATAATTTCAGGAATAAGTGAATTATGAGACAGATACTAGTTAATGCCAAGCCTTATGTGTAGGGCAGAATGAGGTGAAAAGCATACTATTTCACTACTAACTTTCAATGTTGGAAAGGTCAAGGTAAGAATGGCATAGATTCAAAGAGAGAAAAACAGTATCTCTACCCTGTCTTACTGCACAGGATATATCAAAGTATTTATTGATCATACTAAGTTACTCACTTGATAGGGGATATTAAAGTTAGAACAATGTAGATTCTGAAAGACAAACAGTAGCTCCCTCCAAGTCTCCTCAATAGACTGGACTTGGTAGTAAATACACAATTTCTCTCTTAAACTCTTCAATAAGGTAAATCAAGTTGCAGTGATACTGATTCTAAGAGATGGTAACTAGGTTCCTCCAAGCCTATTCTACTGGACTAAGTGACATGGGGAGGATTCTGCCTCACTTTTAACATCCTTTCCTGGACGGACCATGTTGGAATGATGAGGATTCTCAGAGAATAATTCCACTGTAGAATGGACTTAACTGTAGAGCAAATGATTTCATTCTTAACCTCACCTTTATGGAAAAAAGATAAGGACAAAATGGATTTTAAAAGACAAATACTAGCTACCTCAAAGTCACTGCCATACAATAGACTGAGGGAGAGTTCACACTCATTAATTTCTATCCTTCTCAGAAGGAAGGATCAAGGTGGGGGGGAACATGGATGCTGAGAAAAAATACTAGTTCACTGTAGATTCTGCTGTAGGATAGACTAAGTTGTAGATACATTAGTTCAATGCTAAATTTAATTAAAGGACATATCAAAGTTATGACAACATGGATTCTGAGAGATAAGACTTCAGTGTACCCTAAGCCTCTTCCATAGTATACACTAAATTGGTGAGCACACTAGTTCACTTGCCTTCTGTACTGAAAAACATAGTTTGAAGATTAGAAGTTGGGAGGCAGAAACTGTACTACTCAATCATTTTTGAAAGACTAGACTGACAAATAGTTGATGCTATCTATCACTCCTACCCTTTTCTGAAAGAAACAGATCAATGTGATCATAACTTGGATTTTCAGAAATAGACATGAACTCCCATCAAAGTTTCTCCATAGCACAACCTAAGATAATGAGAATATTAGGTGATTCTTAACCTCCCAGCATAGGTCAAGCTTAGCACAAAATGGGCATTGAGATGCAGACACTAGGCAAGACTCTTCAGAAAGACAGACATATGAGGAATGAACCCTAGTGGACTCATAACTTTAGGATAGTTCAAAGAGTTAGGAGAGCTGCGAGAGACACTAACTCCCTCAGACTCTACTCAGTAGGAAAGAAATAAGTGCAGAAAACCTAAGTTCACTTCTGGTCTCTTTGATAGGGCAGAACAAGGTTAACACAACATGGGTTCTGAGAGACAGACACTTGGTCTCGCTAAGCTCCCTTAAGACCTAAAGACAAAGAGCACATTAGTTCACTCCAAAAGTTATCCTTAGGACAAATCAAGATTAGGACAAGGTGTATGTTGGGATAAAGACACCAGTTCCTTCCAAGCCCCCTCCATAGGACTGTCTGAGTTGCAATTCACACTAGTTCACACTTATCCTTCTCCATAGAGCTGATCAAGGTATTATGATATAGTTTCTAATATATAGACCCTATCTACTCACAAATCACCTCTGTAGGACAGAGTGAGATTGAGAGCCCAATATGTAGTTCTACCTTTATCTGTCCTACAGAGAAAATCAGACATGAACTAGAGTGATATACACCTCCATATGTGTAAAGAGAGAGTCTGAAGGAATCTAGTGTCAGCCTGTCAGAATGTATATCCAACTATGTATATACTTAGGAGTGAACTAGTATACTTTCCACATTAGAATGTCCAACAGAATAGACTGGAGAGAGTAGGGTGTGTGTCTCAGAATCTATGTTGTTCCAACCTATATATGTTGTATGGATAAGGCAAAGAGAAAACTGGTAAGTTCTCCACAGAAGTCTGACATGAAGCAGGTTTGAAGGGAGCGAAGGTTTGTCTCTCAGAATCCATATTGTCCCAACTTTATCAATACAACAGAAGAGTATAAGCATTGACAAATGTGCCCTGCAATTGATTCAGCCCTACAGAGGAGACTTGGAATAAGCTAGTGTTTGCTCTCAATGTGCTTGTCTTAAAATTGATTTGTCTTAATGATAGCTTTAGGAGTGAAGACAGCACTCTTCATTAGTCTGTCCTGGGGTGGAAACATGGATGAGCCTAATTCCTGTCTTTCAAAATCAATGTGTTGATGACCTTGATCTGCTATGGAGGAGATCAGGAGTGAAAAAATGTGCTCTCCTTGTTAGTCTATCCTATTGAGTCATCTTTTTTTTTTTTGAGTTCTTGTTTTATTTATTTATTTATTTATTTTCTTTTTTTATTGAGAAAAGGAGAAAAAGAAAAAAAACAAGTTTCCACCTCCTCCCAGCCTCCCATTTCCCTCCCCCTCCTCCCACCCTTCTCCCCCTCCCCCCACTCCTTTCCCCCTCCCTCTCCAGTCCAAAGAGCAGTCAGGGTTTTCTGCCCTGTGGTAAGTCCTAGGTCCTCCCCCCTCCGTCCATATCTAGGAAGGTAAACATCCAAACTGGCTAGGCTCCCACCAATCCAGCACATTAAGCAGGATCAAAACCCTGTGCCATTGTCCTTTGCTTCTCATCAGCCCTCATTGTTCGCCATGTTCAGAGAGTCCAGTTGATGGATGGAGATAGAGACAGAGACCCACACTGGAGCACTGGACTGAGCTCCCAAGGTCCCAATGAGGAGCAGAAGGAGGGAGAACATGAGCAAAGAAGTCGGGACCACGAGGGGTGCACCCACCCACTGAGACAGTGGAGCTGATCTATTGGGAGCTCACCAAGGCCAGCTGGACTGTGACTGAAAAAGCATGGGTAAAACTGGTCTCTCTACTGAGTCATCTTAAAAAAGTTAGTTTCTCTCAGAATCTTGGTTGTTCTATGTTTTAACTGTCCTACAGGTAAGGTTATACTCAGTCCCACCTCACCCTGTCCTTCCAAAGAGTCTTGAACGGGCCTAGTGTCTCTCTCTTAGAATCCATGGTTTCCTAACCTTGATCCAGGTTACTGAAGAGGATAGGAGTAATTTACCATGCTCACCTCCTCAGGCTGTCCTACAGAGGTTGCATGGGGGAAGTTAGTATCTGTCTTTCAAAAGTTGTGCTGTGCTAAGCTTATCTATCCTCTGGAGGATGTTATAAGGGAACTGATGTGCTTTTCACCTTAGTTTGTACTATTGAGGAACTTGGTAGAAGCTGGTAGTCTGTCTCTCAGAATCCATGTTTTCTTAACATGGATCTTTTTTTACAAATAAAATTAGAAGTGACTTAGCCTACTTTATTCCTGACTATCACCCAGGGAAAAGAGCTGGAGGAAACTAGTGTCTGTCTCTCAAAATACATCTTTCTAGCACAGTCTGTCCAATAGAGGAGGTTAGAAGTGAACTAGTGTGATCATCATCCCAGTTTGTCTGTCCTACAGGAGAGGCTTGGATGAAATTAGTGACTGTATCTCAAAACTCTGCTTGTCCAAATTTTAATCTGTCCTACAGATAAAGGTTAGGGTGCAGTTGTATTTATTCCTACTCCATCCCATTTAAGAATCTTAGAAGCCTGGGGGTGGTGGTGCACACCTTTAATCCCAGCACTTTGGAGGAAGAAGCAGGTGGATCTCTGTGAGTTCAAGGCCAACATGGTCTACACAATATAGTTTCAGGAAGGTAACAAAGCTACAAAGAAATTCTGTCTCAAACAAACAAACAAAATATGTCTTAGAGGGTGCTTACGTCTGTGTCTCAGAATCCATGTTGGCCTAAGACTTATCTGCCCCACCGAGGAGGGCAGAAGTGAACTTGTGTAGTCTCCTCTTTACTCTGTCCTATGAAGGTGTGGAGGGATCTAGTGATTCACTCTCACAATCCATTTTGTGCTTACCCTGCTCTCTCAAATAGATAAGATTAATACTGAAATAGTATGCACTCTACATCAGTCTGTCCTACTGAAGTGGCTTTGAGGGAGTCACTTTCCGTCTCTCTGAATCAATTTTTTTTTCCTAAATTGATCTCTCCAATGCAAGATGTCACAAGAGAACTACTGTGCTCTCTACCTAAGTATGCCTGATATGCTTGGCTTCAGGGAGCTGGTGTCTGTCTTGCAGTATCCATGTTGTCCTAACTTGATATGTCCTTCAGAGGATGATAGGAGTGACCTGGTATGCTTTCCACTTGTCTGACTAAGAAATGGTGGATGTAGGTCATGCATCCCTCCAGAGCTCCTCTTGTTCTAATCGTTATCTGTCTTATATAAAATATTAGATTGCACTAGAGTGTTCTCCATATCATTGCTTAATATGAAGGAGGAAAAGAAGGCAGCTAGTGTCTATTTCAGAATTCATGTCATTCTGTCCTTGATCTAGTGTATATATGAGCTTAGGAGTGAATCATTATGCTTTTTAATTAAGTCTGCCCTACTAAGGAGTCAAGGAGAGACTAGCATTCTCTCATTCAGAATCCATGTTGTCCTATCTTTGATCTTGCCTACATATGAGGTCGTGAGCAAACAAGTGTTCAGTTTCTCTGTCTTTCCTAGTTAAAAGTCTTTGAGTGGTCTAGTATCTGTCTCTCAGAATACATGTTGCCCTAACCTTATTCTGCCCTATTGAAGAAGACAGGGGTGAAGTAGTGTAGTCTCTATTTCACCATGCCCTACACAGGAGGCTTGATAGGATCCAGTGTCTATTTCTCAGAATCATTTTCATGCTAAACTTGACCTATTCTCCAGAGGAGGTTGCATGTGAAATACTGCGTTCTCCCACTCAGTCTGTTCTACTGACGAGGCTTGCAGGAATCTAGTGGCTATATCTTAGAACCCATGTTGTCTTAAGCTAGACCATTCCTACAAACTAGGCTATAAATGACTTAATGTGCTCTATACCTCAGTATACCCTACAGAAAAGAGCTGAGGTGAGCTAGTATCTCTCTCTCAGAATCCATATTATCCTAAACTTAATGAGCCCTATAGAAGAGGTTAAGAGCAAATTCCTCTGCTTTCCACCACTCTTTCCTACAGAAAAAGCATGAAGTGAGCTTGTGTAAGTATCTCAGAATCCATATTAAACAAACCATGATCTGATCAATGGAGGAGATTAGAAGTAAACTATAGTACTCACACTTCAGCCTGTCATACTGAGGAAACTTGGAGTCAATTATTTTTTCTCTTTCAGAATCCAGGTTGTCCTAAACATGACCTGTCCCACTTATAAAGCTAGGAGATAACTAGTGTGCACTTTACCTCAGTCTGTCCTAGGAAAGAGTCTTAGAGGGAGAGTGTGCACTTTACCTCAGTCTGTCCTAGGAAAGAGTCTTAGAGGGAGATAGTGTCCATCTCTCAGAATCTATACCATCCTAACCTTGATATGTCAAATTGAAATGGATAAGATTGCACAGGAATACTCTTCACTTCATGTCTTCCTGTAGAACTGTCATGGAGAAAGCAAATGTTTATCTGTAAGAGGACATGGTATGCTAAACTTTATCTGACCTCAAAAGGAGATTAGGAATGATTTAGTGTGTTCATCACCTCATTATTTTACTATGAAGAGACCTTGGTGAAAGCTAGTGTCTATCTCTCAACACTCATGTTGTCTTATGATCTTTTCTACAAAAAAGGATAGTTATGTCTAGCATGTACTAGTCTTCAAGAACTTCATAGAAAAGAACTTTCTTTCATTATCCCTGTTGCCCTTACTTTATCTGCCCTACAGAGCAGGTTAGAAGTTCAATACTTTACACTTTAATCTGTCCTACAAAGGAGTATTAAAAGAAACTAGTTTCTGTCTCTCAAAATACTTGTCATACTAAGTTGTTCTTTTCATCAGAGGAGGTTGGAAATAAACTAGTTTACACTCCACCTCAGTGTGTCAATAGAGAAGGCTGTGATGAAGATTGTACCTGTCTATTATAATCAATGTCATTCTTACCACATCTGCTCTATGGGAAAGTTGAAGAGTGAAGTAAAGGGCACTAAACCTCATTCCATTTCACTGAGGAGACATGGATGCAGCTAGTGTCTACCATTCAGAATCCATGTTCTCTTAACCTTGATCTTTCCTATGGATATGGAAAAGATTTACTTAGTGTGATCTATTGCACAGTACATATTTGGAAGATGAGTCTGAGAGAGCTACTCTCTGTCTCTTGGAAACCATGTCATCCTATTTTTGATCTGTCCTACAGAAAAGGAAAGAAGTATCTTAATATGCTCTATGGCTCTGTTTATCCTATACTAAAAAGCTGAAGGGAGCTAGTGTTTGTATCTTAGAATTAATGATGAACTAAGCTTGATCTGTCCTACAAAGGAGGTTAAAATAGAATTAGTTGCCTTCAAACAAAATCTGTCCTACAGAAGAAGCACAGAGAGAACTACTGTCATTCTCTCAAAAGCCATGTCATATAACCCTTGATCTGTCCAATGGAGGAGATTAGGGGTTAATTTATGAGTTCTCCATTTCTACCAGTCACACAGAGTGATGAATCTTAGAGGGGATTAGTTTATGTACCACAGAATCCTAGATTGTCCTAACCTTAATCTGCCTCATGGATAAGGTTAGGAATGAATTAGTAAGAACTATATTACAATGAGTCTTAATAGTCTTGGGAGATCTAGTGTCTGTCCTTTAGAATTCATGTTGTCCTAACCTTGTTCTGTATAACTTAGTAGGTCTTTAGTGAACTAGTGTGCTCTCTAACTCAGTCCCTTCTACATAGTCTTTGAGGGTAATAGTGTCTTTCTTCAAGAATCATATTGTGTTAATCTTAATCTTTCCTATGGAAAAGGTCATAGATAAACTAATATTCTCTTAAATAAACTGTCACTGTAGATAGCTTGTGGGGAGCAATGCCTAGCTTTCAGAATCCATGTTGTATTAATGTTGATGTTTCCTACAGATAAGGATAGAATTGATATATGGTGCTCAGCACTTCAGTCTATCCTGCAGAAAAGAGCTGGAGGGAGTAATGTCTTTCTCTCACAATTTATGTTGTTTAAATGCCCTCTGTACAACAGAAGAGTTTGGAAGTGAAGTAGTATGTTTTACACAGAAGACCTGTAGGGATCTAATGTCTGTCACTCAGAAGATATGTTTTCCTTTATCTGTCCTATGGAAGATACAGGAATAAAACCATATGTGTCCCATATCTAGTGTAATCTATTGAGGAGGATTGTAGGAGCCTGGTGTCTGTCTTTCAGAATCCATATTGTCTCAACCTTGAGTTGTTCTCTCAATAAATACAACAGTGACTTAGTGTAATATACCCTTTCATATATACCATGGAGAAACACAGGATAAAGCTAGTATCAGGATCTCATATCCAAGTGGTCTGACCTTTGATCTGTCATAAGGAAAAGCATAGGAGTAACCTTGTGTGTTCTCCACCTCAGTCTGTCCTACAGAGGGAGCTTGAAGAGAGTTATCATGCAACAATGTAAAAAGTACTTCTGGACAATAAATAATTACAGATATGCAATAAAGACAAATCCAGACAAAAAAGACCTATAAATGTGCTACAGTGTTGGATAAATATATGTAGGCTTGGAAGAGAGAAGAAAAATAATAGTTATTAAAAACAAGTAAAGGGTTTAAAAATCATAAAGTTTTTAAAGAGACAGAGTACAGAAAAAAAAATAAACCATGTGAAGATGGAAAATTCACAGAGTTTGGATTGTTTATATTATTTTGTCATCTTTAAATTTTTTGACTGCAGAGAGACTTTTGATTCTGGGGACTGCTAAGCTAAGCCAACATAGATATTTCAAAGGTATCTTGAATTCAAAATTTGAGTCTAAGGATATTTTGCTTTGGAAAAGAGGTTCTTCTTTTGTTTACACAGAAGATGATAGCCTGTGGATTGTTTCCAGACCAACATGGTTTGATGGATCAAGAACCCCTGAATGGTTGCTGCAAACACCTCCGCAAAGAAAATACTTCATCCAATAAACAGCAGGAAGAAGATTGGACAGAATTGCACTCATATTCCCAAATACAGCTTGTAAATGTTTCTTTACATTTAAAGGGGGATATGCTATTGAGATGGATACTTTACATTGGTATGGATCTTGTTTTATTTATAAAGATTTAAAGTCAATTTTGTTATATGTATATGTATTTCTGATCTTGATTAAGGTATGGTTTTGTGTAGTTCATTTAAAAATATAATGTATAATTAAGAAATATAGGTTAATAGATAATCATCTATAATAGTCAAACTCAAAGTAATGCTAATTAGATTTTCTAAATATACAGAAATGTAGTTCAGATGGATAGGTATTCTTCAAATCTTTCAGAGACCTTCAGAATGTGGCATTTAAATTATTTTAAGAACTTAGGACTTTTCTTGCAGCACCAAACTACTTCAAGAGGATGATGGGCACTGAAGAGACTCCTTATGGAGTTGGTTAGCCATTTGGGCAAGAAACTGCTCTTACCTGGACTGCTTTATGGTGTGCTGCAAAAACTGAACATGCAGAACTCACAGAGAAATGAAAAGGCTGATTCAGTAATTACACATTTATTAGAAATTATGTCCATCATGTGTAATTACTGAATTGACCTTTTCTGAGCTTCAAGCAGTTGCCCACTGAAAACCTGAATTCTAGAGGCTATGTCTAAAAATCCATTCTGTATTAACCTTGATCTGTAATGCAGGATGATTGGTAACTAGAATGCTCTCCACATCACTCTGGCCTGTGGAGATGGCTTGGTCAGAGTTAGTGGGTATATTTCAAATTTGTGTTTTCTTAACTTTGATGTATCCTACAAATAAGGATAGCATTGGCCGAGGTTGCCCTGCACCTCAGTCTCTTCTTTGGAAAATAACTGAAGGGAGTTAGTGTTTGTCTCTTACAATCCAAGCCATTCAGACACATTATGTTCAACAGAGCAGGATAGGAGTAAACTGGAGAGCTCTCCATCTCAGTCTGTTCTACAGAGGATGTTGGTAGGGAAGTAGTGGCTGTCTCTCAGAATCTATGATGCTTTGAGATGATTTGTCCTTACTGAGGATGTTATTAATAAAGTAGTGTACTCCCTATATCAGTTGGTTCTATTGAGAGGGCTAGAGACTATGTCGCATCTATCTCTCAGATACTAAGTGCTAGTAACCTTGATCTGTTCTACAGAGAAGGTTAAAAATAAACTAGTGTGCTCTACCTCACCCTGTCCTACAGAGGGGAATGGAGTGATTAACTATTCATCTATTAGAATCTATGTCCTCTTAATCTTGCTCCATTCTCTAGATATGGTTACAATTGAATTAGTATGCTTTCCACCATAGTCTGTCTTGCTTAGAGGGAATGGATTGAAGCAGTGTGTTGGTCTCTCATAATGTATCTCATGAAATTTATCATCTGTTTTATGGGGAAGATTAGGGATGAACTAATGTACTCTCTATTTCAGTTTGTCCTACTGCAAAGAATTTGGAGAGAGCTGGTTTCTCTCTCATAGAATCAAAGTTGTCCTCAACTTGATCTGTTTTATGGATAAATTAAGTACTTATTATTACTTAAACTAATTTAAGTAATTAAACTAATTACTAATTAGTTGACATGCCACCTCCGGCTGTCCGTGAAAGAGTCTCAATGAATCAAGTGCCTGTCCCTCAGAAGCTGTGTTTTCCTAATATTTATCTGTCCAACTAAAAAAAAATGGAGTGAAGTAAGGTGCTGTCCATATTATTTTGTCCTACAGAGGAAACTTGAAGGGAGCTAATGTCTGTCTTTAAGAATGAGTGGTATTTTTAGCTTCTTTGTCAAAAAACAGGTATTTATAGGTGTGGGAATTGAATGGTAAAAAGAAAGCATATTCAACAAATGGTGCTGACATAATCAAATGCCAACATATTGAAGAATGAAAATAGATCCATATCTATCCCCATGCACAAACCTCAAGTGTATGGATCAAAGACCTCAACATAAAACTAACCACACTGAACCTCATAGAAGAGAAAGTGGGAAATACACAAACACATTGGCACAGGAGACCACTTCCTAAATATAACCCCAGTAGTACAGATACTAAGAACAACAATTAATAAATGGGATCTCTTCAAACCGAGAAGCCTCTGTAAATAAAGGGCACAGTTAACAAGATAAAATTGCAGATTACAGCATGGAAAAGGATCTTCACACACCCCACATCAGACAGAGAACTGATCTCCAAAATATACAAAGAACTCAAGAAACTTGACATCAAAAGAAGAAATAATTCAATACAAAAACATAGTAGAGACCTAAACAGAGAACTCTTAACAGATGAATTTCAAAAGACCGAAAGACACTTAAGGAAATGCTCACCATCCTTAGCCATCAGAAAAATACAAATCACAAACAACTCTGAGATTCCAACTTACACCTGTCAGAATGGCTAAGATCAAAAACATTGATGACTTCTTATGCTGCAGAGGAGTCAGGTAAGGGGAACACTCCTCCATTGCTGGTGGAAGTGATAACTCGTACAACTGTGTTGGAAATCAGTATGTTGATTTCTCAGAAAATTATGAAAAATCTACCTCAAGATCCAGCAATACCATTTTTGGGTATATACCAAAAGGTTGCTAGTTGTTGTGATCCAGCTGTCCTCACTCCCCCTGACTGAAAGCAGAACTTCCTTGTGGTCTGTAATTGACAAGGATGATTGTGTTCTTTCTGGCCAGTGGGTCTCCACAGGAGTAGAGGTATAAAAGGTCGCCGGGCAAAATAAAGGTTGCTGTTCTTCCACCTGAAAAGAAGCCTCTGTTTCTCTATCCCGGCACCCCCCACCAGTCTTGGCTATCCAGGCTGCGCTGGCTGCAGCAGTTGCTCAACCATACCACAAGGACATGTGCTCAACTTTGTTCATAGCAGCATTATTCATAATACCCAAAACCTGGAAAAAACCTAGATGACCCTCAAAATAAGAATGGATAATGTGTACATTAACATATTGCAGTACTACAGAGTAGAAAAAAATGACATCTTGATGTTTGCAGGCAAATGGATGGATCTAAAAAAACATATTGAGGGCTAAAATGATGGCTCAGAGGTTAAGAACACTGACTATTCTTCCAGAGGTCCTGAGTTCAATACCCAGCAACCACATGGTGGCTCACAACCATCTATAATGAGACCTGGTGCCCTCTTCAGGTCTGTAGGCACACATGCAGACAGAACACTGTATACATAATACATAAATAAATGAATAAGTCTTTAACAAACATATTGAGTAAGATAACCCAGACCCAAAAACACAAATATAGCATGTACTCACTCATAGGTATCTTTTAGATATAAAGCAAAGAAATAACAGCCTACAGTCC
Source organism: Microtus oregoni (assembly GCF_018167655.1). Lineage (NCBI taxonomy): Eukaryota > Metazoa > Chordata > Mammalia > Rodentia > Cricetidae > Microtus > Microtus oregoni. The sequence continues at coordinate 18,098 of NW_024544330.1, read as the reverse complement.
TCAACCCCAAAGAAGCTAGACAAGAAGACCCTAAGGGAGACATATTTACATCTGCATATGAAGGAGAAAAATACAAGATCTCCTGAGTAAATTGGGGGTGTGGGTGTCACAGGAGACGGTAGAAGAAGAGAGGGGAGGAAGAGGGACAGGGAGAAATGTATAGCACTGTGAAAACAATAAAAAAGAATCAGTGGTGTGAGGAGTTTGATGGGGAAAGTTATGAGGGAGCAGGTGTGCTCTCTGCCAGTCTTTCATAACAAAAGAAGGCTTGGTGGGAGCTAGTGCCTGTCTTTCAGAATCTCTTTTCTTAAATTTGATCTGTGTTACAGGTAAGGAAGGATAGGACTGATCAAGACTTCTCTCTATCACGATGCAAAAAGCTAGAGGGAAATAGTGTCTATCTATCGGATTTCAATTGTAGTGATCTTGATCTGCCCTACAGAAGCAGTTAGAAGTGAACTAGTCTGCTCTCCATCTCAGTTTTTCCTACAGAAGAGGCTTTTACAGAGCTGGTGTCCATCGCTCTCCAAATCTTCCTAATTTGGTATGTCCTACTGATGAGTTTAAAAATATACTAGCTTCTTGTAAACCTTAGCTTATCTTATAGAAGAGGCTTTGGCAGAGCTAGTCTGTCCTTCAGAATAAATTTTATTCTAACTCATTCTGTTTAACAGAGTAGGAAAGAAGTGAAGTAATATGCTTTTCAATTTAGATTGTCCTATGGATACTCTTAGAATTAGTGCTTTCCTCTCATAAGCCATGTAGTCCTAACTTTAATCCTGACTCACAGTAAGTTAGGAATGAACTATTGTAATATCCACATCAGTCTTTCCAAGAGAGGATGCTAGGAGGGGCTAGAGTCTGTCTTTCAGTATTCATATTGTCCTAAATTACTCTTTCCTATTGAGGAGGACAGACATGAACTAGTTTACACTCCAACTCAGTCTGCCCTACTAAGGATGCTTGAATAGAGCTAGTGTCTCTCTAACAAAATATTTGCTGTCCTAACCTCCATCTGTTCTACAGAGGAGAGTAGGAAGATTAGGAGTGAACTAGCATAATCTCCACAACAGTCTGTCCCATGGAATGGGGATTGGAGGAAACTAGTATCTGTCACTCAGACTCCATGTCATCCTAACCTTAATCTGTCCTATGTAAGAGGTAAAAAAAAAACAAATAAGGTAGTCTACTTCAATTTGTACTAATTCTTTCTTGGAGAACATTTCTCTTTATCAGCATCCAGAGTTTCCTAAGCTTGATTTGTTATACTGATGAGGTTAGGACTAGACTACCATGCATTCGACCTCATTGTGTGAATCTTGGATGGAGTTAGTAGTTGTTGCTCTATATTCATTTAGTCCTTAACTTGATATGTTCTGAAGAGTGAGTTATGAAAGAACTAGTAGGTTCTCTACCTCAGTATGCTCTAAGGATAAAGTTTGGAGGAAGCTAGTGTCTATTTCTCAGAATTCATGTTGTCCAAACCTCCTTGATATTTCCCCTAAATAACATTAGAAGAGAACCATTGTGCTCTCCTTCTCAATATATCCTACCAGGGGTCTCAGAGAAAAAGCTAGTGTCTGTCTCTCACAATCCTAACTTGATCTATACTAAAAAGCACAAATAGTGTGCATTTAAACTCATTGTATCCCACAAAAGAGGATTGGAGGGAGCAAGTTTATGTTTTTTTGTCCTAAATTGTTTATCCCAATGGAGTATGTTAGCAATGTTATTTTGTAATTCCCATCTCAGCATCTAACAGAGGAGTCTAAGTAAAATTAGTGTCTTTCTGGATCCATATCATTCTAACCTTCACCTGTCCTATTGAGGAGTTTAAGAATGAACTAGTGTGATCTTCAGTTCAATCTGCCCTACAAGGAAGTTTATATGAATCTAGTGTGCGTTTGTCAGAATCTGTGTTTTCCTAACTTGATATGCTCCATGGAAGATGTAAGTAATGAATTACTGTTCTCTCCACCTCATCATGTCATGTGGAGGAAGCTTGGAGGTAGCTATTGTTTTTCTCTCAGTGTCCACTTTGCCTGGTCCTTGTTCTGTAATAAGAATATGGTAGGAGTGAACTAGTGTGTTATTCATCTCAGTCTGTTCTATAAAGAGTGCCTGGAGAGAGCTACTTTCTGTCTCAGAATGCATTGATTTCTAACCTTGATCTGTCATAAGTACAAGTTATATTCCAATGTGCTCTCCATCTTAATGTATCTTACAAAGAAGACTTAGAGGAAGCTTGTTTCTGTCTCTCAGAATACCTGTTTTCAGCCCCTTTCTCTATCCAAAGTAGGAGGATAGGGGGTGACCTAGTGTGCTTTCAACTTCAGTCTTCCTAGAAGAGGTTTGATGGGAGCTGGTGTTTTTCTCTCAGAATCACAATTGATCTCTCCTGTAAAACACTGTGTCCAGGACACCTTAAACTTTATCAGTCCTGTGGAGTTTTAATAGGAGTTAACTAGTATGCTTTCCACTTCAGTCTGTCTTTCTGAAGAATTTTGGAGGGAGAGAGTTTCTCTCCCTTCAAAGTCCAGGTTTTCCAGAGCTTGATATACCCTACAGATAAGGAAAGGAATGAACTAATGTGCACTCCAACTTCTTCTGTCCTACCAAAGAGGCTTTAAGGAACTTGCATCTATCTCCCAGAATGCATGTTCTTAGCCTTTCCTATTAAACAGGTTATGAGTGAACTACTGTGTTCTATAACTCAATATGTCCCAAGAAGAAGGCTTGGGGGGGAGTTCCTGTCTGTTACTCAGAATCCATTTCATCTTATGTTTTATGTCTTACGGAGTGGGATTAGAGTGAACTTGCGTGTTCTCCACCACAGTATTCCTATAGAGCATGATTAGAGGGAGCTATTGAGTTTATCTCAGTATCCATATAGTTCTAATCTTAAACTGTCCTCTGAGGGAAGTTGGTAATTAACTAGAATGATCTCCACCTGCCCAGACTACAGGTGAGGCTTGGAGGGAGCTGGTCTCTGTCTTCTAAAATCGACATCACGCTAACCTTTATTTGTCCTATGTATGCATAATTACACATAGTATAACTAGGAGTGGAGTGAGAAGCCTACTTCAGTCCTCCCTCCCAAAAAGTCTTGAAGGAACCCCGTGTTTGTTTCTCAAAATCCACCTTCATCTGTACTGCAGATAACTACAAGAGCATCCTAGCATGTTCTACACCTCCACTTTATCCTATGAAAAAGAGCTAGAACAGTAGTTTTCAACCTTTCTCATCCTGCAACTATATATATATATATATATATATATATATATATATATATATATATATATATATATAGTCATGATCCTCAAACATAGAATTTCTTTCATTGTTACTTATTAATTGTATTTTTTTGCTATGGTTATGAATTATAATATAAATATCTTAGTTTCCAATTGTCTTAATTGACCCTTGTGAAAGGGTCACTTGACCCTCAAAACGGGTGGAAACCCACATACAGAGAACCACTATACTAGAAGGCACTAGCTTCTGTTTCTGATTCCAAGCTCTTATAACCATGATCTACTCTACAGTGTAGTTTCAAAGTGTTCTAGGTGGATAGGAGTTACCTCATGAACTCTCAATCTCAGACTGTCCTTCAAAGGAGAATTGCAGGGGGTTTGCTTTTGTCTTTTGAAATTGATGTTATTCTAATGTAATTGGGTATACGGAAGTAGTTACAACTGAACTACTGTGTGCTCCACCCCAGTAAGCCCTACAAAGTATGCTACGAAGGTAGATTTTTCTCACTATTTATGTTGCCCAAGCCTTTGCCTGTGCTAAAAAGAAGGTTAGAAATGAATTATTGGTCTCTCTAGTTCATTTTGTCCTATGTAGGTGGTTTGGAAGGAGGTACAGTCTGACTCTCAGAATCCACATCTTTCCAACCTTAATCTGTCCAATAGAGGAGGTTGGATGTGTCCTATGAAGGAGACTTGGGAAAAGATAGCATCTGTCTCATAGAACCCTTGTTGTGCTAACCTTAATCTGTCCTATGTTTAAGGTCAAGAAAAAACATGTGTTCCTGCACCTCAGTCTGTCCTGTATAGGAAGGTTTAGGTAGCTCATGTCTGTGTATCAGAACCCATGTCATCCTATCCTTCATCTTTAAAGGAGGACAGAATGAGCTAGTGTGTTCCCCACCTCACTTTACCATACAGAGGAAGCATGTAAGATGCTGATTCTTTTTGCTGTGTTATAATATTTTACTGCTACCTGCTGCATTGAAAAATTTTTTGCCTTTTATTTCTTTATCTAGCAAACAGAACAAGCCTGATCAAGACCTATAGACTTTATCATTTTCTATATCAAACTACTATGTAAACATATAAGAAATTATAAGGAATAGATAAATAAATTATTTTTTAAACCCGTTTCTTCAGTTGTTCTTACATATATATGTATATGAGCGTAAACATACACACCCAAGAACAATGAAGCACATACACTTCTAAATACAAAAACACAATGCTATTAGTCCTTATCATGTTAGTTGCATGTATATGTTTTCAGGGCTGACCATTTGGTATCAGATAATCAATTGTTGTGCCCTTCCCTAGGGAACATTGCTATTCCTACTCTTAGCACACCTTACTTGCATATAGTTCTTTGTTTATGGTTGAAACCTCAAAGAGTTTCTCCCCCTTCAAGTTAGCATTTCTACTGGTATTCTCCTTGTCCAGGTCATGTTTAGGTCATGAATTTGAAAGAGAAGGGGGAGGGTTTAGGTTAGGAAATGGAAAGTGGAACTGACATAGTCCTATTCATCTCAAACAATTAAAATTTATTTTTAAGAAAATAGTTTATGCTGTTACCATTAAAAATATCTTTCCTAGCATGGAATGCCTTACATTATGTACCTTTAAAAATTTGCTATTCAGGTTTTTTTAATATGCTTGAAACTAAATTTTTTCTTCAAACATGAGATCTCTTTAAGGACACAGTGACATTTTCTTATCTTCATTATCATTCAGCCTAAAAATATATCTCTCAGTATTAAATATTAAATATTCTTTTTGGAGAGTTTAGTCCTTTGGAAAAGCAGAATTTACCAATGAGATCCCCCAACTTATCCACTAAATAACATTAACAGGATCAGACTGAATAGATTGCTCAATAAGAGTGCTTGCTTCTTTCCCAGAGGACATGAAGTCATTCCCAGCACCCATGTTGCATGACTCACAGCTGCTTGAAACTGCATCTTTCAGTGAACTAGTGCCCTCGTCTGGCCTCTGAAGGTGCCTACACATACATGAAATACACTCAAGCAGATACATACTTATATAAATAAGTAAAATGAACAAGAAAATAATCTTTAAAAAATATATTGACAGAAGAACCATCTTACCCTACAGGGAAATGCTATGAAGAATTCCCTGAAGTGTACTTAGGTCCTTATTTAACCATAAGCCTAAGCCTTTCTGAAGTACATTATTGGTAACCTTTTGTATATTCAGATCTTTTTGTATATTATCGCATATAATCTCTAATCTGACTGCAGATTCAATCAATTCCAATGATCTACAAACAATGTGCATTATAGAAATTTCAAATCCATTCAGAAATATGATAAAAATGCCTTCACCAGGATATTAACAGGTTCTGATCAGAACTTATAGAGAGGGTCCTTAGGGTTAACAATTATTAACTCCTAGAAAGGAGTTAGAAAGATTTTTTCCCTATACTTTTAGCTTCTCCTCCAGCCACCAAACTTTTAAAAATTTCCAACTGGACTCATAATGTTCGTTTGTTTGTTTCATGACAATGTTTTTCTGTAGCTTTGGAGCCTGTCCTGAAACTAGCTCTTAGGCTGGCCATCAGGCTGGCCTTGAATTCACAGAGCTGTGCTTGTCTCTGCCTCCAAGTGTTGGGATTAAAGGTGTGCACCATTACCACCTGGCTAGATTCATTACTCCTAAGTAAACCATACAAAGGAAATTCTTCTTAGGAAATCCTCCCAAAGCCCCTTAGGAAAGTTGACATATAAGTCTTTAAATAGTTACCTTCTAAATGTTTTGAGGATTTCAATTCTGGGGATGACTCTTAGGTAGCTAGACAAATATTAATAGGGTTAAAAGATATTGAGGATGGAACTCTTCCTTATAATCAGCAGCTTATGAAATAAGAAACCTCAATTTCAGGTCTTTGGTAAATGAATTGGATCTGAATCTGAATCTCTCTTTTACCCTTGGTGGAGACATGATTTTTCTATACCATTGAGAAAATTAAAATCACACTATCTTGTTTTGACTTTCTGGTATACAATAAAGATAAATCACTTTCTTCTTTAGGAACCATCAATTCAAATCAGTTTCTCAATCACTTTGGCAGGAAAATGTACATCAGGAAAGCTGTTTGTTTGAGTAACTTTGAGAAATAGTATAACACTTACTTAAAAAATATAGGTTGGTACAATTGTCCTTTTGTCCAATGTCAATTCTCACCCCTCCAATGCTTGCACTATAAAATTGCCTCTCTGACTACCGTTGACTCTCATCCCATGATAGTTTTTTCCTCTTTGAGAACTACCCATTTTTATCATCAGGTGTATCTTATTTTATTTCATAATAAATTCTGACTCTCTTCTCACCTGGATCCTTTCAACAAAGATCACATGTAACAAGGAGCAGAACTAGACCAAAGGGAGATCTCAGTAACATAATGGATAACTTTTTCTTAAACCACATCCTGGGATAGGAAAAAGGAGTTAGCATGGAAATTTAAATTCATTTTTAAGGTTATTATAATTTAATGTTTATATTTTGTATATATTTCTTATCAATTATCATTTTTGTGTAAAAGTATAACCTGACTTCCTTTCAAGTTCACTGTAGTGGACATTGTGTTTGAACATAAACCTTTTCATTCCCAAGGTCTCTGTGCTTTGCTGTCTCTGTTCTATATAGCTTACTCACTCAATTATTGAAATCAGGGCACTGAATGACATTCCTAAGAGTGCCAATGACAATCACCTTGGAACAGAAAGTCCAACCATGTTTTTTTTTCTCTAGATAAACAATATTAACATCTGTCAAAGACAAAGAGGCAGGTGATTCATGAAAAAGCATCAAGCAACTGTAAGGAACCTCTTGAGAACTAAACATGCAATGTATAAAAAGATAGTTATTGATGGCTCATTCAAAATACATAAATGCAGATACACTGTGGCAGAGAACAAGTAGGTCAGGGATAGGACAAGCTGGATGTTTCCTGTATTACTTAGAAACATGTTCAAAAATTATAAAAAGAAAATGAACAAATATGGTGTGTGAACATGCTTCCAGGCGTGAAGTCTCCCACTTGAAATGAAAATAGGAAAGAGCCACCAAGGAGCACATAAGCCAATCCTCAATATTTTTGTTTATCTGCTAATATGTACATGAAGAGCAAGATCAATATTTCTTCAGGCCCTTAATGTGAAGCATGTGGCTGCATTAATGAGCATGAACTGATGATGCAAAATCAATAGCTCAATCTATCCTTAACTGACTGTACTGAAGCTGTGGAAAGCTTTCTTTTGTTGTACCTATGAAAATCAGCCTGTATACCTTGTTAAATGTGTGGATCAGAACCAATCAGACTACTTTTTACAGTCAGTTTTGCTGAATCTCTCACCTGGAAACCTGGTCTGGATGGGACTAATTAAGCCCAGCTGCAGCATGACACCTGACAAAGATGCTTACTTTGAGTTTGCCCTTGAGTTGAGCCTTACCACAAGGAAAATTTATATTCTGGCCTTCTTTGGAAACAAGAGTGGTATAGAAAAATGGGAGACTTGGTGAAAAAGAAAAGGGAACAAAAATAGATAAATACACGTGACAAAAGATAACCTGTGTGGGTATTCTGGGAAGCTGAAGTCCAGTGGAATTCATTAAAAAAAATAAACAATTAATTTGGGAGTCATTTAAAAGAACAGTTAATGACAAGACCAAGGTAGATATTTCTTGGAGGAAATATTACATGATATAATCATATGTAGAATGATGCTGTATAACTTGTACATATGAAAGTATTGTATTTTAAAATAATATATTTTATATATAATTATGTATGTATATATGCACCTTTCCCACATGATTATAACTTTATTTGAAAAATTATAAATTAATTTATTAAACTTTATTATCTAAGAAAATAAAACAATTGTTTTGTCATTGTGAAAACTAGAACACTGTCTGGACTATAGTAAAGCTGCTTAGTTTACTATGTTATACTGTTATTTATATGAATGCCCACAGAATTGTTCCATAATTCAAAGAAATTGCTTTGCTGCTCTATATAGAAAAAAAAAACTCTCTTTTGATGTTCTGAACACTGAGTTATTGAACTCACTAGATGCCCACCCCCTTTTTTGCTATGGTTACTAAAATGCTTAATGTTTCTTTTAATCCTCATCAGAAAGAAAACGTCCATGATATCATGATGTTTGCTATGGAAGCTTATGTTTCATATGACAAATGTTTACCTGTACATTATTTATCTGAGAATGGTGATCTCACTAAAACCACTTGCATAAAATTTGAAACCACTTTGAGTTCTGTAGTCTAGGCTCAAACTTATTTCTGCTTCTATTGAAATCTATCAGCCCCCTTATTAGCAAAGTCATGAAATAATCTGGTTGTTTTGGAGTCTAAGTATAAAATGTGTTCATTTTTGTTCCTCCTTCAACCACAGCCATATGTAACTAAAAAATTAGAAAACTCCTAGCCATGGTGTTTAAAGCATGTAATCCCATTATTCTGAGAACTGAGACAGGAATACCTACCTAGAGATGCCCTATCTCACATAAGCAGGTAAATATATGATGATATGCTTAGTCTGTTTCAATAAATACTTAGATCGATATTGTGAACACCATTTTTCCTAGTAGACAGGTCATATTGCAATAAAATACATCATTAGTGTCTAAATCAATACTTAAAAAAACAATTTAAATTTCAAATTTACCTGTGACTGTGGATGAGAGCATTCAAAGCTAGGCCATCAGACCAGCTGGTGGTGAAGTTGATGACGTTAAGCTGTGGATAATTGTGCGTTGACTGTCGGACCCAGCTCAGAAGAATCTTTTCAGTGTTGGTTTGCTGCAATCCAGCCATGATAGTTTTCATCACATTTTTGACCTGTTTGTTAAAGAAATTTTCAATAAAAAGCACATACCCCCAAACAAGTACTCCTCACATTTTTAAAATAGTAATGCCTCTGGTTCTTTTTTTTTTTTTTTTTTTTTTTTGGTTTTTCGAGACCGGGTTTTGACTCTGGTTCTTGAGGAAGGTTGTTTCCTAATTTTTTGAGACATCGCCACACTGACATCCAAAGGGGCTGTACCAGTTTGCACTCCCACCAGCAATGCAGGACTTTTCCCTTTACCCCAAACCTCTCCAGCATAAGTTGTCGTGAGTGTTTGTGATATTGGCCCATTCTAACAGGTCTAATATGGAATTTCAGAGTTGTTTTGATTCAAATTTTGCTGATGACTAAGGATGTTGATCATTTCCATAAGTGTCTTTTAGCCACTTTAGATTCCTCTGTTGAGAGTTCTCTGTTGAGGTCTGTACTCCATTTTTTATTGGATTATTACCACTTTTGATAATAATAATTACCCAAAGGATGCTCAACTATACTACAAGGACATGTGCTCAACTACGTTAATAGCAGAATTGTTTGTTTGTCTTAGCTATAATCTAGCAACAACCTAAATACCCCTCAACTGAAGAATGGATAAGGAAATGTGGTACATTTATACAATGGAGTACTACACAGGAGAAAAAAATAATGGCATCTTGAAATTTGCAGACAAATGGATGGATCTAGGAAACATCATATTGAGTGAGGTAACCCAGACCCAGAAAGACAATTATCATATGTACTCACTCATAAGTGGTTTTTAAACATAAAGCAAAGAAAACCAGCCTACAAATCACAGTTCCAGAGAACCTAGACAACAATGAGAACCCTAAGAGAGATGTACATGGATCTAATATACATGGGAAATAGAAACAAACAAGACCACCTGAGTAAATTTGGAGGATGGGGACTATGGGAGAGGGAGCAAGGAACTCAGGACCGCGAGGGGTGCACCCACACAGTGAGACCATGGGGATGTTCTATTGGGAACCACTAAGGCCAGCTGGCCTGGGTCTGAAAAAGCATGGGATAAAACTGGACTTGCTGAACATAGCGGACAATGAGGACTACTGAGAACTCAAGAACAATGGCAATGGGATTTTGATCCTACTGCATGTACTGGCTTTGGGGGAGCCTACACAGTTTGGATGCTCACCTTACTAGACCTGGATAGAGGTGGGTGGTCCTTGAACTTCCCACAGGTCAGGGAACCATGATTGCTCTTCGAGCTGATGAGGGAGGGAAACTTGATCATGGGAGGGGGAGGGAAATGGAAGGCGGTGGTGGGGAGGAGGCAGAAATCTTTAATAAATAAATAAATTAAATAATAAAAAAATAAATAAATAGAGATGTCAAGAAAAAAAAAGAAAAAGTAATTTTGTACTCTCACCTTCCAAAACTACAAGCTAAATAAACCTCTCTCTCTCTCTCTCTCTCTCTCTCTCTCTCGCTCTCTCAATAAGTACCCAGACTCAGGTGTTTTGTTTTCATAACAGAAAAGGACTATACCAGGGAAATGAAAGGCATGTTTGTCAAGGTGAGTCTTACCTGTTGATGGCCTGTTTTACTGGACAAATATGGAAATCTGTATGCTTATTATACTTATTCTCCAATTGACAGTACTATTAAATTGAAACACAAACATATGTGTGTATGTCTGTTTGTGTGTGTGTGTGTGTGTGAGAGAGAGAGAGAGAGAGAGAGAGAGGAGAGAGAGAGAGAGAGAGATTATAAGCAATACACTTCATTGAATCAGCATTAACTCTAATTGAAATTGGTTAGGAATCAATTCGGTGTGATTGTTGTCTGAGAAATATGTTCAATATCATCTTTAGAGTCTAGCATACTAAAATACTGTTATGAGACTTGCTCTTTTTATAACTTTCAATAGACTTAAAAAGACAGGGTATAAAATATTAGACTTATTTTTAGTCAATAGTAAGATAAATCACTAGTGTTTACAAATAGAAAAGCAGTTTTAGTAAGAAAATGTTTGCTTATAATAACAAAAATCCCTTCAGAATGATGTAATTATATATATTGCATATGTTTTACACACACATATGCAATAATTGAATAAAAAGAGGGTAACAATTTTGGAGTTGAGGAAACACAGTAGGGGCTGGATGGAGCAAAATGAAACTAAAAGTTAAGTCATTCTATAATTTAAGGACAATATTTTTCTTTATAATGCATATTATTTTTTCCTTTCTATTAGATTACTATATGAAATTCAGCAAGTTACCTATCCATTTAATCACCAGATTATTTATCTCCAGAAAGAAGATTGTTTTCACAACATTCCAAAATACAGTGAACTAAAAATACCCTAGATCCATTTTGTAACTTAAAAGATAATGCCTATTATACTAACTAACTGCACCAACTAGCTTTATATCTGGGAAGAGAGAACCTCAATTCAGAAATTGCCTTCCTACGATCAGGTTACTGGCAAGCCCTTAAGACATTTTTCTTTTAAAAAAAATAGTGATTTATTTGGGTGGGCTCATGCTGTTGTAGGTGGGACTATCCCTGGTCTTGTGGTCCTGGGTTCTGTAAGAAAGCAGACTGTTCAAATAGTACAAGCCACTGAGTTGCATGCTTCTATGCCCCTGTCATCAGCTCCTGCCTCTAGTTCCTTTCCATGTTTGAGTTTCTGTCCTGACTTCCTCCAATAATAAACAGTGATGTGAAAGTGTAAGCCAAATAAACTGTTTCTGCCCCATAAAGCTTTAGCCATGGTGTTTCACAACAGCAATAATAACTCACAGACACTGACTGGACTGAAAATGTTTACCTGTTGAAATTTTTAAAAATCGACAAGTTAACAATATGTAAAAGAGGAATATGCGTGCCTAACAGCTATAGATGCATGCTTTATTTTCCTTTTATCAATTGCTTTCAGCACAATTGTTTCCTAGTCTTGAATAGTTACAAATATTATTTAGAAATTTATTGAATTTCAAACTTTCATTCCCCTAAGTAGTCTGATAAAAATGCACATTCTAAACATTTTTATAAATTTTAAGAATGAAGTGATACTTCATTTCAGGTTTTTTAATCTACAGAATCATTTAAGTGACTATTCTTTTTCTTTTAAAAGCTAAAAATGGATCCATTATTAGATACTTGCAAGAGTAGGTAAGTAAATATGATTAATGCTTACCTACATAGTTTTCCTTTGTGTAAACCTAAGGTATGTGTGCACAAAAATGTGATGTGACAATATATATGCAATCATTATGCATCAATGTGAAATATAAATATATTTTGGGTTGGATTTTTTATCTATGAAGAGATTAACATATATTTGCCTTTGCAGTAAATACATATTTTAACAACTCATATTAGTTGTCTTTTTATGAACTGTTGAATGTAAATTATGGGGTATAATATAAAATCTGATTTTAAAACACTTATAAAGTTAGAGATGATATTTGAAACATGGTGATAGTTTGAATGTATGAAATCTGTGTAGATGTGTGGCACAATCTGCTGATAACTCTCTCTATCTCTTAGAGCTGGATTCTCCACAATTTTGTCACTCATCTCTGACCTACTACCTATTTACCTAGTTACTCTATAGATAAGTAGGTCAAATAATCATATACAATATATAATCTTTCACAGCATATTCTAATATTATGACATTCATGACCCCCAGGTACAACCATTTGTAGATGTATGCTTTGTGTACTTTGTTGAAGCAGAGTTGAAATAAGTCATTAATGGCATATTGGTGATGATGGATTTTCTCTGATCAGGCAAGCCTCCAATGATGAATGGAATTCATTTGCAAAATGCTTGACCAGACTGTCCTCTATGTGTATAATGTTTAAGGACAAAACAATATTCAATCCAAAATGCTTTTAGCATCATTGTGTGTCTAATTCAGCTTATCAGGCTCAGCCTCATTGGCATCGCTTCTACTAGAGCAAAATATTACTGAGAGAAAAAGAAAGAGTAATATGTATGTATAATTATTGTTTCTCCCTTTCCTACATAAAAATTGTTGCCAGGAAATCATTAAGATGGCTAGAAAGATGAACTGGGAATCAGAAAATAATCTTTTCTTCAAGACTCACAGTGCTTATGAAAGTATCAACTGAAACAAATATGTAAATATTTGTTAATTGGAATGCAATCATGACTAAGAAAGGAAGGGTAGATGCGTAGATGATGGCTTGGGCACAATTTTAGCCTGTGAAAGATTCTGAATTCCATCTTTAACAGTGAAAAAAGGCAATGGCAAAAGTGACAGTGTTACCTAGCTAGGTAAACAACGTATAATGTACAGAAAGCTGTACCAGCAAAGATTCCCCTTCGAGGAACAGTTTGTTACTCAGCTGTTATCACACAGACTCCTGCTGTTAGTCTCCTGGGCAGCTACCTGAATTTCAGAGCCCTGTCACCAACGGTCACAGCTTTTCTGCTGTCACACATCTCCATTGCTGATAAAATGGAACAGAATAAACTATCAGCCATCTGAACTTCAGTTAGGTCACTGTTGGCCAGATTCACCATGGTGTTAAATAAAGCCACTTAGATTCTCTGTCACCATGAGGCTATAGCTCCTTTTCTTTCAACTCCTGCCACCACTGTTCTCAGTCTCCAGAGCATGAATTAATAAACATGTGTCCAGCACAGGTTTGCCCACTTAAACTACTTCCCTAAATGTATCCCTCTTGAGAATCAGGCAATGAAGAGATGTGTCATCCTGATGAGGAACAGGGCAAGAACTAATTTGCACAGTTTGGCAGGACTTTGCAGAAAGGACTTTCAGCAGCAGAAAACATGGCACTCTCTGGTAATTGGATGTTGAAGTAATATTAAAAATAAATATACCAATGTGAATAACACTTAGAATTAAGAATTATCCTTAGCTTAGCCATCAGAGGTAGGTACCTGATTTAATATCACATGAGCACATATTATATATCCTTTAATTTATTATAAAGTCAAGTTCTTATTATGTAACACTACCTGGCCTTGATCTCATAACTCTCCATTGTCAGCCTTCTGACAACAGGGATTATAGGAGAGCACCACCATGGTCAGATGACATCAGAATTTTTTTCAAAGCCACTTATTTCAGAATGTATATATTCAGTTTCTTTTCAGGATAAGAGTTGTATATGAAGTGGAGACTAGAAAGGTGATGATGGAGAAGTAAGTTTGACATTCACAAGTTTCACAAGTCCAACATTATTTATAGCAGTATTAAAAACATAATACATGGCGTTGGAAGAAAATATTTACATATATGCATTTGCTTTAATGCTATTCACAATTGAATAAATCTATAAAATATATTATATTGACCAGAGTCTGCTTTTATTTTTTCTGAGATATTGAAACTTCACTATTTAGTATAAAAACACATATATGATCTTGGTGAGAGAATCTTTTGGGATTCAAGGATGAATGAAGAGTATTGAGCAAGGGAATTTTTAAGGATTGTTAAGTGGTTTTAAGAAAATGTGTCAGCATGCTAGGAGAGGTGATGTAAGTAGGAAGAGAATGCAAGAGTCTGTATACTTGCATTCACAAAGCTAAGGTACTTTAAGTACACAATTGGAAAGTAGATGCACTGTATAATTATGTCTTAAATAAGGAAAACAGTAAATAAGGGAATTTCTTTTAGTATTTCTGGGTGTAAAAATCCTTCTCCCCATAACAACACCTCCCCTCCATGGTGCAGGGGAATTGTCTGTATCCTGTCAATCATGTTTTAAATAAATGCTGATTGGCCAGGTAGGAAGTATAGGTGGGACAACCAGACAGGAAGTAAAGGTGGAACAATGAGAACGGGAGAATGCTGGGAAGGAGGAAGCCCATTCCTCCACAGTCCTGCCCAGACCACAGAAGAAGCAAGATGTGACCTATCCCACCGAAAAAGGTACTGAGCCATGTGGCTATCATAGATAAGAATAATGGGTTAATATAAGTTATAAGAGCTACTCTGAGGCCTGAGCTAGTGGGCCAATAAGTTTATATCTAATGTAGACTCTCTGTGTGAATTTCTTTGGGGCTAACCAACTGTGGGAACTGGGCAGGACAGAAACCCCCACAAGCAGTCCCTCATGTTATGCCTCCCAAAGAATAAACATCAGAAAGCACAATGTTGACATTCTATCTTGGAGTGAGTGGAAAAGGAGTTGCAAGGGCACTAGAGGAGACGAGATTTGATGGAATCCTGTGGAAAACCAACTCAATGATGAACACAAGTTCACAAGCCTTTTGGAGATCTCTGAATCCCTGTGTTGTCCTCCTTGCTTTGTCACAGCTGGTGGCCATAATGCCCAGCATCATCTACAGACTGGGTGCCCTCAGAAGCTCTTACTAGGGTCATCAGAGAAATGTGTTCAAAACTATTACAGTCATTCTACTGGCACTTCTGGTGTCTTTTGTGGTCCTGTGTGCCTTATTTCATTTTTTAAATGTTTCAGCTTAATTCTACAAACAATTGATTGCATGGAAATGTTTCCTCCTTGAAGATATTTTGAAAGATACTGAGCAGCATAATGAAATCATTGGTGGCAGGCAGGGTATGTTGACACATAGCTGATTTTATTGAAACCATTTCTATATGAAAATGGCTAGAACTAGCCAGCTTTGTATCATGTTAAAAGTTATATTTGTTTTCTGTTCTTTTAATACTGCTGTAAAAATGTAGTTGAGCCCAGCCAAAATAAAAATATATCAGGACAATGGAATTATCAGTATGGCTGTTCAACTGAGGAAGTACATGGCTGGTCCCTCCACTTTACATCAGACTAAGTAATATTTACAATTCTAAATAAAATTCAACTCAAGTAAATGGAATAATCATGGCCAAATATTATACCCAATGAAAGAATCTTCACAGAAAAGAACACATATCAGACAAGACCTCCTGAGAAAATTATGAGGGGGGAGAGAAGGGAGGGTGGGGGACATGGAGGGGAGGGAGGAGGCAAACATGAGGGAATGGGATGTTCAAGAGAAGGGAAGAACAGAGAAGCAGATAAAGGAAAGTGATATCCTGATTGAGGGAGCCATTAAAGAGCTATTAAGAAACAGCACTAAGGAAAATCCCAGGAATTCTCAAGGATGACTCCAATTAAGACTCTAAGCAACAGTGGAGAAGATACCTAAATTGGCCTTCCCTGTAATCAGACTGATGACTACCTTAATTGTCATCATAGAATTTCAATGATCAACTGATGGAAGCAGATACAGAGATCTACAGGGAAGTACTGGACCGAGATACCTGAGACCAGTCCAAGAGAGGGAGGAGTGATAATATGAGAAAAGGAGTTAAGACCATGATGCTGATACCCACAGACACTGCTGACCTGAGCTAGTGAGAACTCACTGACTCTGGACTGATAGTGGGCACATCTGTATATAAATAAAATTTAGACCTGCTGAAATGTGGGGGGCATTTATGAGGCTTGGACAGTGTGTGAGCCAATAGCAGTGGGACCAGGATGTATCTCTAGTGCTTAAACTGATATCTCGGAGCCCATTCTTTTTGGAGTGATATCTTGCTCAACCTAGATGTAGTGGGGAGGACCTTGGGTTTGCCTGGAAGTGAAATGTCAGACTTTGTCGACTCCCCATGGGAAACCTTAACCATTCTGAGGAGTGGATGGGGGAAATGGTGTAGAGGGAAGGTGGAGGAGGCAGGAGCAGGGGAGGCAGAGGGAATGGGGATAGCTATGCAAAATGAGAAAAGATTGTATTAAAAAATTTCTAATAAAAATAGAAGATCCCATTGGAGCAGTATATCCCCAAACCAAAAATATATACAAAGAAATGCTTTAGTCATTTCCAAGACTAGAGTAGTAGCTCTGACAGATTTTAAATGCACAGAAATTTCCCCTGGAGGTAGTATAAAAGTGCTAAAAATTGGTCTGTTGTGATGGTTACACATCTCTGTAAATAACCTAAAATTTTCGTTTGACTAGAGAAAAACATTCGTTCCTACAGATACTTTGAGAAGCTACTGAACAGATGAATTAAGCCTGATTGAAGAACACTGAATTTTACACAAAGAATTAGTAATTTATGGTTAAAAATATATCTTAGAAAAAAGAAAAGGCAGGCATATCTCAACTATCTCCAAATATGTAAACTCTTTAAAGATGCTAAGCAATCCTTGTCATTTTTACTTACAGTTGAAAATAAGTATACACCACTATTTTAACAGCAGCTATTTTCTCATCTAATCCTGATAGGAAATGAAAACATGTTCATGCATTTCCCTTTTGAGAGAAAAGGAATTATTATGACATTATATCCAATAGTGTTAAGTTAGTAAATAGGTACGTTTAAATTTAAGCTCATGTTGTAATGACTTTAAATGTTCATATGATTTTCACTTAACCAAATGACCTTATGAGTTAGAATAAATTAGACAAGCACAAAAAGCCCTATCCTCAAGTTATTGAGAAAAATGCGATTCCAAAAGCTGACTGTATAACAGGCATACTCCTAAAAATATTCCTATTCTATTAATCTTTCATCATTATAGATATATATTTTGAAAATACAAGATTGATATTATGATATCCCTAACATACTCATCATAATGTATTTGCACATCCTGCTGAATCTATACCAGTACCCCAGCCTAGACAAACAACTTATACTTCAGAGCAGAGGCCTTCAGGCTTCATCATGGTCCAAATCTCATAAACCCCCCAATCTCAGTGCTATAAGGAACAATTAGAGTGCCACTAGTACTTGCCCTATCCACAGCCACAGGACTAGATGTTGACTATACTACCCCACTCTATACACAAACTTTCTGTGTCTCTTCCAGGGCCTAGTCTATTGGATATTCCACATACATCCTAATATTTCTGTTTTCATATCCTGTAGCATGTAAATCATGAGCCTTAGGCAGTGCCACCATAGTAGCCTGAAATCTTTGCCTTGCAGTAATGATCTCTAACTTCAACAAAGTCCTAAATCCT
>NW_024544329.1:0-45766 GCF_018167655.1 Microtus oregoni | reverse complement strand
TGGTATATTTCATGAAACAGAGTTTGGGTGGGTATATGTCAAGAGAGGGGGTTTTGTTGGGCTTATAAACATGGATATATTTGGGTCTGACATGTTTGGCGGAAGAAATGGTGGTTACATCACAAGACAGGAAATTGTGTGGTTACATGAAAATAGAAGAATTTTCAGTGGGCATATGGCAAGAGAAGGATTTGGGTCACAGCAGGATGGGGGCAGACATGGTGGATATATGGCTAGCGAGGGAGTTTGGGTGAGTACATGACATGGGGCAGATTGGGCCATCACAAAGTTTGTGGGAAGAAATGGTGGAAACATTATAAGAGAGAGTATTAGGTTTGGTGTATGGCTAAGGAGGAATGAGTGTCTTGGAAGGATGGGTCCAGAAATAGTGGGTACATGGCGAGAGAGGGAGTTCACTTGGTTGAATGAAAGGGAGAGATTTGTGTCTGATAAGTTTAGGGAAGAAATAGTGGGTATATGGCAAGAGAGGTAGTGTGGATAGGCAGATGACAAAGGAGGGATGTGGTCTCATAAGGATGAAGGCAGCAACAGTGGGGAGAGAGAGAGAGAGAGAGAGAGAGAGAGAGAGAGAGAGAGAGATTGGGTTGGTATATGATATGGGAGAGATTATGGTGTTTCAAAGTTTGATGGCAGATAAACAATTTTCATGAATTTACGATAAAGATGGATTTGATTGCGTGTATTGTATGAACCACACCTTGAACTCAAATTTCAAGTTGAGGCCTAGAAAATTGATTTAGGTGGGTATATGACACAGAAGACTCTTTGGTGTTGAAGATGGAAAATCTGACATTTTGTATACTATAGGGATAGAGGCCAGAAAAGGAATATGGTTTGATATATAAAAAGAAGAAAATTTGGGTTAGCATATGACAAAGTAGGGACTTTGGTTCCCACAGATTTGAGGGTCATACCACACATGCACTGTAAGACTCATAGAGGTAATTATGGAGCATTGAATCCAAATTGCTACATTTATCTAATCTCATAGATACGGATGAAGTAGACTGTGCTCCACCATCCATGTATTTTGCAAGATCCGGGCAAAACTTCACAGTATGAATGTCTCAACCTATCTGAGGTGAAGTGTGTGAGTGACAGTTATCCCCACAAATAGCTGTTATGTTTCCTGTTTGGCAACTTTTTTTTGAATGTTGGTTTTATACCTCACCATCCAATGTAAGTAAGGAAATCTCCCCAGGAGCAATAATCACCCAGCAAACTCAAATCTACTGATCACATCTCAGTGAAAGGAATGGTAATTTGAAGTGACAGGTTTACCCTTGGTTATCCTTTATAAAAAATTTGTGTTTTAATAGGGCTTTTAGAATGGGCTGCTTACATAACAGGCCTAGCAGAAATGAGGATATACTAATGAGACAATTGTGTAGCTTGATCTATCAGAACAGTCAAATCATTGACGTCAACGTAATGAGTATTTCTACAGAAATCTCATGCCATGTAAAGCAATGTTCTCTACCCAAAAGGAAAACCTTGTCTTCTTAAAGAGATTTCACACAATTCCTACTATCAAACCACCTTGCCATATAAGACTAACAATTAGACAATGATGGGTGAGCTAAGGGAGGGTAGATGCCACCTCCTGACCACAACTGCTTATATGTCAATACCCTGTCCCTCTAGCTAAACTCTAATCTCAGTTCAGGACTTCAAGATGCAAGAGACTTGAAAGGGTCTCTGGATCTCTTTATCACTAGTTAATTGGATGCTTGCCTATAATTTTAGGAAATTAATTCATGATCATCATGTTAGGATTCAGGCAAACACGGCACTGGGCCTGTTGTTGAGTCCATACCAACTGATTCATCAGTAGTAGGTAGAGAGAGAGAGAGACGAGGCCTGATGTGGGAATGTAAACCTCAAAACCCACCCTCAGTGACATATATTATCCACAAAGGCTATATGCATTCCAGCATGGTCACACCTCCTAATTTCCCAAACAGTTGCACTTCTTGGTAACTAAGTAAGTATTCAAGTACATGAGAGCCTGTTTTTCATTCCCTTTCATTAACTGTCACATTTCTCTAGAAGCCAGCAACTGTCAGTAGTTTGTCAGTTAGAGGTACAGACTTCTGAGCCATCCCCCATAGTCAAAGATGCACTGTAGAAGGGCTCCAGAGTCTAACTGGCAAACTCCTGACAGTTGGTGGCTTCTAGAGAAGTGTGAGAGTTAATGTGGATGGAAACCATACTGGCATATATTTGAGTGCTTAGTCACCAAGCATACTGGAATATGACCTGGCCTCATCTTACACAGGCCTTTGCATGCAATCACGATGGCTCTGTATTTGTGAGAGCAATGACTCTGTCATGTCTTGAGATCACAATTTCACTCTTGACATCTGCAGCCTCAGACTCATAAAATCTTTTTAAATGCTCCCTGCAATGGTACCTGAGTCTTGAAGAGAGGGCTACAAATATCCCATTGCACATACTCTCATTTTTTTTCCAGGATGACCAGTTGTGAATGTCTTTTTTAAACATAATCTACTGCACCAAGGTCTCTGAGGAGGTCTGAGAACTGCACTAATCTGTAGTTATCGAGATATGAATGTAGAGTGAAGCTTGATACTTCATTCATTTAACAAAATAATAGTATGAGGTTCAATACTGGGGCCTTGGATCTCCATAACCATATGTTCTCGACAAAGCTTACAGCAGCAGGCATGTGTTGCTTTCTATAGAGTAGACCTTAAATTCACTCTTAAGGAGCTGATTATTCCCAGAAAGTTTGTACCACTATTGCATTCATGGACATATCTTTCTAGGTTGTTCATTAATATAGTATGCAATATTCTTAGTTTGGTACGACGACTGATGATCCTCCCAGGAGCACACCATGTAGGCTAGAGCAAAGGATGAAATACTGGGACTAAACTGGGAACTAGGATTTAGGACTTTGTTGAAGTTAGAGATCATTACTGCAAGGCAAAGATTTCAGGCTACTATGGTGGCACTGCCTAAGGCTCATGATTTACACGCTACAGGATATGAAAACAGAAATATTGGGATGTATGTGGAATATCCAATAGACTAGGCCCTGGAAGAGAACACAGAAAGTTTGTGTATAGAGAGGGGTAGTATAGTCAACATCTAGTCCTGTGCCTGTGGATAGGGCAAGTACTAGTGGCACTCTAATTGTTCCTTATAGCACTGAAATTGGGGGTGTATGAGATTTGGGACCATGATGAAGCCTGAAGGCCTCTGCTCTGAAGTATAAGTTGTTTGTCTAGGCTGGGGTACTGGTATAGATTCAGCAGGATGTGCAAAAACATTTATGATGAGTATGTTAGGGATAATTAACAGGCCTGACTCTGGAGAGGTCATGGGGAATCTGAGTACAGAGTTGGGTTGTATAGGCAGCACACAGTGTTCTGTGGCTAAGTGTTGTAACAGGAATTTCATGCAGGAACCAAGATCTTACCTATAGCAAAGAAGAACATGAAGCAAAGGATTTCGGACATTGACAAAAGTTAGAAGTCACTACAAGGATGGGTGGTGGTGGTGCATGACTTTAATCATAGCACTTGGGAGGCAGAGGCAGGAGGATCTCTGTGAGTGTGAAGCCAACCTGGTCTACAGAGCTAGTGCAAAAATAGACTTCAAAGTTACGTAGAGAAGCCTTCTCTCGAATTAAAAATAGATAGATAGATAGACAGATAGGTAGATATAAGTAAGTCATTGCGAGGGAGAACAAGCACTATTCTAGGGATGCCACTAGATTGTCTGGACTCCACTAGTTTGGGAAAACAATTATCTCTGCAGAAGGGTGCATACCTCTATAGTCTTTGTACGAGGATATGGACAGTCTGGGCATGTGTGCAAGAACGTTGAGTGCAGAGGGAGTCTAGCTCTTCACTAAAGCATAGTAGAAGTTGCAGGGCCTAAGCTTGTCTGCACACATTCAAACCTGTAGATGCCTAAAGCTCGCAAATGGAAGGCAAATGTGGTTCTAGTAGGTCAGGCTGCATGTGGAAAAACAAGTATTCATGTTTGTGTTGGTTATTACTCACTAGGCTAAACCCTGGAGGCCGAGCATGTGGGATGTCTAGGGACAAAGATAGGTGGCTTAATCATTTAAATGTCACTTGTGATTGAATGAAGGTAGAATGGTTCAAGTTGAGAGTATGGAAGTTGGATATAGCACAAAGGAATAGGCTAGGACAAGGTCAGTTGGAGGAACCAGAGTCTGCAGAAGCCTAGAGCCATCAAGTACAAGGAACTCATAGCCACACTAGTCATGGTCACTGGATGTTCGACCATTCTAGTTACGCCAGAAAATAAAATGTCAGATAGGGATGTAAACACCAGGCTCACCCAGGAGGAGACCACAGGAAGTCTGTGTATTTATTGGTGTATTTTATGTGTCACAAGGCTTTCTGAAAGTAGATGTGGGTAGACAGGGCTAGGGTACATCCCTATGGGAGCATAGATGTAGGCTACAGCCAAGGACAAAATGCTTGGCATAGGCTAGGGCCAAGGAATGGGGACCTTGTTGAATTCTAGGGGTCATTACAGCAAGGCTAGGAGTCCAGACATCTGTGCCAAACTGCGTGCAGCATGGGATTTATGTTTTGCATGACATGAAAATAGAAATATTGGGTTGTGTTTGGAGTTTCAGTAACTAGACTCTGGGGAGTGGATGGGAAGTTTGTGTATAGAGTGCCATGGTATAGTGAACATCTAGTCCTGTGGCCATAGATAGGACAACTATTGTAGAAAAACTAAATGTTAACTATAGCACATGAATAGATGGAGGGGCTGTGCTGGGGTGTGAGATTTTACACCCTACTGAATCCTAGAGGCACCTGTTATGTGTTATAGGTTGTCTATGTAGGCTAAAGTACTGTGATCAATTCAGCAAGTTGTAGAAAATCATGTATGATGAGTACATTTGGTGTTAGTCTACAGGCTTGACTCTGGGGAGTATATGGGTATTCTGGGAAATCTGGGTATTAAGTTGTGTTGTATAGGTAGCCTAGAGTGTCCTGTGTGTAAGTGATGTTACAGGAGATTCATGCAGGACACTATATGTTGCATTCAGCCTAAGAGACCATGGTGGGACTAAGATGGAACAAAGGATTTGGAACCCTACCAACAGCTAGAAGTCACTACTATTGAAATCTAGGGATGACACTGGATGTTCCATCCAGTCTGGACTCCACTGGATTAGAAAAACAATGATAGGATGCAGAGCAGTGCTCTGAAATCTAGACGATGGAGGAGTATTCTGATAGTCTGGGGATAGAATGGTCATGTAGGGCAGCCACAACTCCTCTGGTTCTATGAGAGACTGATAGTCTTTGTGGGAATCTAGATGCTGTCAACCGCACAGAAAAAGTTGATGGGTCTAAGAATGCCGGAGATTGCTATGGAGGCAGCTGGAGAAGACAAGGACACTGGTTGTTGCTTCTTGGGTAGATCAAGCCCTCTATGTACAAAGTACTGAGTGGGTAACTAAACTAAACAAGTTAAAACCTGGGAAGACATAGAAAATCTGAATAAGGAATAATGCTCTATACTGTACCTAAAGTGTCCCGTGGATGTACTAGTGCAGGGTAAGTGCTAGCAAAGACTAGATGTTCACGACAGAAAAGGAGGATTCCTGAGAATAGTCTGAGCTGAGTTATTTGGGACCATACTCCCGAGAAGACCCTTGAATCAAGAGGCAAACAGCCAGATTATGCAGGGGTGCTGGCTGTTAAACTCAAGCTAGATGCAGATGGATATGGAAAACAAGTATTGGTTGGTGGCATATATAAGAAGCCAGTTCCTGGAGGAGAACATTAGGAATGTGGTGGAGTAGGGTGCTGCAGGTAACACAGAGGGTACTGTGGGTGGGTGAAGGTAGCAACTTGTCTGCTGCATGTATGTCGGCAATCGCACACGTGGAAGGCCAAGACATGGGATTTCCAAAATTATAGAAGCCTAGATATTGCTACTTAGGTGATAAACTAAATTTGTATAATGACTTTGGGAAAGAGGCTAGATCCAGATAGAGATAGAATATGAAATATCTGGTTGTGAGGCATGAGTACTTACCAGGCCATAGCATGGTGGAGGACTCAGGAATACAGAATTTGGATTCAGGTAAGATAGTTAGCAAAATGAGTACTATATGTAGATTCAAGCAGCGCAGGTCCTTGTAGGACAATGTATGTTGGTTGGAGGACAGGAGTAGATGCTGGGATTCGGCCCTCGCACATAGAAATCTGTTGAATCCTGTGAGCATTACTACAACATGCAAGAATATCAGTGGCAAAAACTAGACTTGGACACTTGTAGTGACTTATGATCTGTTTGTTGGCATATGGGGAAACACTATCTGGTAAGGGAAATATTCTGGGCTTGGTCTTTGGGGAAGATATGGAAAGTCTGGATTGGAAATGGAGTTGTGAAAGCAGGGCAACTATTTCATGCATGGGTGTAGGTGTGTTAAATTCAGGGGAGCCTAAATGTTGACTATACCAAAGAAGGAGTTGCTGGACCTAGTCTTGGCTGAAGGCTTTGAAAACCTTCACAGGCCTAAAATTTGCAAATGCAAGGCACATGAGGCAGCTGTAAGTCAGACAGCAAGTGGAAAATCAAATATTCACTTGTGTGTAGTGGGTTACTCAATTGGCTAAAGTTGGGTCCTGGTGGTTGTGGGATGTCTGGTTATATAATGAAGTGGTTTAGGCATCGGAATCATCCTGCAGATGGATTCAGGTAGGATGGTTACTGTTGGGAATGTAGATGCTGGATACAGCACAAAAGAATGTGCTAGGACAAGGCCAGTTGGAGGGAAAGTGCCAGCAGAAGCTTAGAACTATCTATCAAAGCACGGTAGGACTAAGATGGAGCCTAGGGTTTGGAACTCAGCAAACAGCTAAAAGTCACTGTAAGTGTGAGAAAACAGCTCTTTTAGAGTTCTCACTGGATGTTTCATCAGGTCTGGACTCTACTGGAGTAGGAAAAGAATTATCTGCTCGAAAGGTGCACTTACTTCTCTTGGCATTGTAGAAGGATTTGGACAGTCTTGGCATGCTGTGATATTATGTAGTCAGCCAGAGATCCTGTGGTTTGATGAGGTTGGGGTTGTCTCAGTGGGAATGTATATGTTGTCTACAGCACAGGAGGATTTGATGGGACTAGGAATCCTATATGCTATGAATATGTTTTATTACCATTGGTTATTCAAGAAGATGCTTTGGGCAATCGATTAGTAGAATATATCCAGGCAGGAAATCTGAACAGAGATATAGAGAGAAAGTAGGCAGAGTCAGGGAGATGCCATCTAGCTGCTGAAGGAGAAAACCAGCAGCTACCAGTGAGAGCCTTACTGGAATGGATCATAAGGATGCATAGATATACAAAAGGGAATTCCACATCAATATGAGCTATGTTTGGAGGGATGTGGAAAAACAGTATTTGGAACAGGAAATATTCACTAGGTTCGAACTTTAGGAGGACACGATAACTTTTCATAAGGAGTGGGGTTATTCCATTAGCCAGTTCAGGTATGATAAGTGTTGGGGAACTCTCAGTGTTGGCTACAGAATAGTAGTAGCTGGTGGGATCATGCTGTGTTTTGAGATTTGTGTCCCTAAAACATGCCACAAATCACTACTGCAGAGTGCAAGGGTCCATTCTTTGATGGGACAGGGACTATTCAATCTAGGATAAATTCCACTGAATATGGAAAACCAATTACAGAGTATGGATATCTTCACCTGGATAAATCCTGGAGGGGGACATAGGAAGTCTGGGTATGGTGTGAAGAGGTATGGGCAACTCTAAGACCCCTGTTGGTTTATCTAAATTGGATTATATCTGGCTGTAGCCCAGATGTTCTCAATAATATAGGAAAACTGTTCTAAATAGGCTGCAACATGTTGAAGCCTAAAATTCACTACTATAAGGCAAGGAGTCCAGACCAAGATTGAACATTTCTTATGGTTTCCAGGTTATACATAACAGAATGTTAAAAATCAAGTGTCTAATACTGTGTGATATTCTCAATAGGCTAGACACCAGAAGATAGGAGAACCCTGGTTATGGACTGGGCTTATGTTGGTTGTAGAAAGCCTCCTTAGGTGAGTGAGTATATTAAAGGAGGCTGTATGCTCACCACAGTAAAAGAGATATTGAGGCTAGGCTGGGTCACCTGACTTGGGATAAGGTGGAAGCCTGGAGGCCATGATTTGTTGCTACACAGCCAGACAAGATATGGACACTGTTTTGCGTATATTCATTAGGTACAGAGGATTGTGGAGATGCAAGTATTCATGTGTTTGTGTGTGTGTGTGTGTTTGTTTGTGTGTGTGTATGTGTGTGTGAGTGTGTGTGTGTGTGTACGGTCAACAGGCTAAGCCATGGAGTAGGAATGTTATTTGGGAATGATTTTAGGGAAGACATTCAAGATACTAGCCAAAGATTGAGGCGGACATTTTGGACTAAACCATTGACAGGGATAGTATTGTTGAAGAATTTGGAGAAGCAAATGATCTGTCATGTGTTCTACCACAACAAAGGTAGATATGTAAAAAAGGTTGAGGTGGAAAATTTGCGTTAGAGATATTAAACATAGTCTCCATCTAAACCCAAACTCTCTTTGCCTCCTCAATATCTTCCCCCTATCATCAAAGTGTCAGGAGTGGTACAGTCCACTATTTGTTCCTTCCTTCCCCAGGCATTCTTGTGGGTCAGAACCAGGCTTTGTGATGTCAGAGCACAAGCTCACCTACTATTGGTCGAGACCTTGATGATGGCTCAGGTCTGAGGGTGTGGCCTTCCCTACTCTGCCAGTTGTTCACAGCCCCTCGAGGGAGAAACAACACGCGCTCACGCGACTTGGTGATGGAGAGTCTAGCAAAGGAACCTAAGGAATCACTGTCCGACATGGATCTCCCAACATCCAGTAGTGATGTTCCGATGGCAGCGAATGGGCCAATCCTTATGGTGAAGACAAAGGCAGCTCTAAAGCAGTATCCACCTTACATGTCGTGCGGAAAGGTGAGTTGACGAACCCTACTGGAGCTCCCTCCTCTACTCATTTACTCTTACCTAAAGTCACTACCTCTCTCCTTCCTGGCATAAATCCCTTATCAATTCTCACCTCTTCCGACAAAGTGTCCTTCACATGCCTCTCCTGACTTCTCCCTCTATTAACTAATTCTTGTGTTCACCTCTTGCCATTCCACGCACACAAGAAAAGCAAACACCGGAAGCACTCCTCAAAGAAGAGGAACAAGAGAAAGAGGGAGGCCGAAGAGGCAGCTGCCCTCGAACGGAAGAAAATCAAAGTGAAAGCTGTTACTGCAATGCCTGAACCTAAGGAGGAGGAGCCTGAAAAGGAAGCCGAGGTGCACACTACTGGAGAAGCAAGCGTGGTCGCAGCAGCCGATGAGGGGGAGAGCCAATAAGATGGCTATCATGAAGACGGGGAATGCCCAAATATGACAAAGAAAATTGCATTGGTATAAATTTCTTAAATTGAAAATAAATTCAATTTAGTTGAAAAGCTATGTGTCTTTTACAGTGACTAAAGGCGAAACCAGGAAAGGGAAGGAAAAATGATGGTTATAGGAGAAGAGAGGGAAGATGGGTGGGTGAATGGCAATGGAGAGATTTGTTCTTCACTAGGTTTGGGACAGTCATAGTGGGTTCATGGAAAGAGGGGGAGTTTGGGTTGGTAGAAGACAAGGGAGGGATTTGGGTCTACAAAGGTTTGGGCATTAATTGTGGGTGCATAAAAGAGGCGAGTTTGTGTGGGAAGAAGACAAGGGAGGGAATAGGGTCTCCAAAATTTTGTGGCTTTAACGGTGAGAGCATGGAAAGAGAGGGAGTTTTGGTGGGTAGGAGACAAGGGAGGGATTTGTGTCTCCAAAGGTTTGGGCATCAATGGTGGGTGCATGGAAGACGGGGAGTTTGGGTGGGACGAAGACAAGGGAGGGATTTGGGTCTCCAAAGTTTTGGGGCAGTAATGGTGAGGGCATGAAAAGAAAGGGAGTTTGGGTGGGAAGATGACAAGGGAGGGATTTGGGTCTCCAAAGAATTGGTCATCAATGGTGGGTGCATGGAAGAGGGGGAGTTAGGGTGGATAGAAGACAAGGAAGGGATTTGTGTCTCCAAAGGATTTGGGCAGTAATGGTGAGTGCATGAAAAGAAAGGGAACTTGGGTTGGTAGAAGACAAGGGAGGGATTTGTGTATCCAAAGGTTTGGGCATCACTTGTGGGTGCATGGAAGAAAGGGAGTTTGGGTGTGTAGGAGACAAGGGAGGGATTTGTGTTTTCAAAGGTTTGGGCATCAATGATGGGTGCATGGAAGAGGGGGAGTTTGAGGGGGAAGAAGACAAGGGAGGGATTCTTGTCTCCAAATGTTTGGGCATCATTGGTGGGTGCCTGGATGAGGGGGATTTTGGGGCAGTAATGGTGAGTGCATGAAAAGAAAGGGAGCATGGGTGGGTAGAAGACAAGGGAGGGATTTGGGTCTCCAAAGGTTTGGGCATCAATGGTGGGTGCATGAAAATGGGGATGTTTGGGTTGGAAGAAGATAAGGGTGGGATTTGGGTCTCCAAAGGTTTGGGCAACAATGGTGGGTGCATGGAAGAGGGGGAGTTCGGGTGGGAAGAAGACAAGGGAGGGATTTGGGTTTCCATATGTTTGGAGCAGTAATGGTGAGTGCATGGAAAGAGAGGGAGTTTGGGTGGGTAGAAGACACCTGAGGGATTTGGGTCTCCAAAGGTTTGGGCATCAATTGTGGGTGCATGGAAGAGAGGGAGTTTGGGTGGGTAGGAAAAAAGGGAGGGATTTGTGCCTCCAAAAGTTTGGGCATCAAGGGTGGGTGCCTTGAAGAGGGGGATTTTCTGTGGGTATAAGACAATGGAGGGATTTGTGTCTCCAAAATTTTGGGGCAGTAATGGTGAGAGCTTGGAAAGAGTGGGAATATTGGTGGGTAATGCCAGGGAAGGAAGTTGGATCTCATATACTTTGGAGAGTGTAATGATGGGTAAATGATAAGAGACATTTGGGTGTGTACATGACAAGGGAAGGATTTGATTCTCAAATACTCAGGTGGCAGAAATCATGAGTATCTGTTAAGAGAGGAGTTTGGGTTATTATATGAAGGGTGGGATTAGGGTCTCAGAAAGATGGGGTCAGAAATGGTGGATATATAGCAACAGAGGGAGTATGCTGGGTAAATGACAAGGGAGGGATTTGGGTCTTATACACTTTAGGGGCAGCAATGGTGAGTATGTAGCAAGAGAAATACTTTGGATGGGCATACGACAATGGAGAGATTAGGGTCTCACAAAGCCGGTGGCAAAATGATGGGTATATGCCCAGAGAGGAGTTTGGGTAGCTGTATGACCAGGGGGTGTTTGGGTCTCTTAAGGATTGGGGCAGAAATAATTGGTATATTTCATGAAACAGAGTTTGGGTGGGTATATGTCAAGAGAGGGGGTTTTGTTGGGCTTATAAACATGGATATATTTGGGTCTGACATGTTTGGGGGAAGAAATGGTGGTTACATCACAAGACAGGAAATTGTGTGGTTACATGAAAATAGAAGAATTTTCAGTGGGCATATGGCAAGAGAAGGATTTGGGTCACAGCAGGATGGGGGCAGACATGGTGGATATATGGCTAGCGAGGGAGTTTGGGTGAGTACATGACATGGGGCAGATTGGGCCATCACAACGTTTGGGGGAAGAAATGGTGGAAACATTATAAGAGAGAGTATTAGGTTTGGTGTATGGCTAAGGAGGAATGAGTGTCTTGGAAGGATGGGTCCAGAAATAGTGGGTACATGGCGAGAGAGGGAGTTCACTTGGTTGAATGAAAGGGAGAGATTTGTGTCTGATAAGGTTTTAGGGAAGAAATATTGGCTATATGGCAAGAGAGGTAGTGTGGATAGGCAGATGACAAAGGAGGGATGTGGTCTCATAAGGATGAAGGCAGCAACAGTGGGGAGAGAGAGAGAGAGAGAGAGAGAGAGAGAGAGAGAGAGAGAGAGATTGGGTTGGTATATGATATGAGAGAGATTATGGTTTTACAAAGTTTGATTGCAGATAAACAATTTTCATGAATTTACGATAAAGATGGATTTGATTGCGTGTATTGTGTGAACCACACCTTGAACTCAAATTTCAAGTTGAGGCCTAGAAAATTGATTTAGGTGGGTATATGACACAGAAGACTCTTTGGTGTTGAAGATGGAAAATCTGACATTTTGTATACTATAGGGATAGAGGCCAGAAAAGGAATATGGTTTGATATATAAAAAGAAGAAAATTTGGGTTAGCATATGACAAAGAAGGGACTTTGGTTCCCACAGATTTGAGGGTCATACCACACATGCACTGTAAGACTCATAGAGGTAATTATGGAGCATTGAATCCAAATTGCTACATTTATCTAATCTCATAGATACGGATGAAGAAGACTGTGCTCCACCATCCATGTATTTTGCAAGATCCGGGCAAAACTTCACAGTATGAATGTCTCAACCTATCTGAGGTGAAGTGTGTGAGTGACAGTTATCCCCACAAATAGCTGTTATGTTTCCTGTTTGGCAACTTTTTTTGAATGTTGGTTTTATACCTCACCATCCAATGTAAGTAAGGAAATCTCCCCAGGAGCAATAATCACCCAGCAAACTCAAATCTACTGATCACATCTCAGTGAAAGGAATGGTAATTTGAAGTGACAGGTTTACCCTTGGTTATCCTTTATAAAAAATTTGTGTTTTAATAGGGCTTTTAGAATGGGCTGCTTACATAACAGGACTAGCAGAAATGAGGATATACTAATGAGACAATTGTGTAGCTTGATTGATCAGAACAGTCAAATCATTGACGTCAACGTAATGAGTATTTCTACAGAAATCTCATGCCAGGTAAAGCAATGTTCTCTACCCAAAGGAAAACCTTGTCTCCTTCAAGAGATTTCACACAATTCCTACTATCAAACCACCTTGCCAGATAAGACTAACAATTAGACAATGATGGGTGAGCTAAGGGAGGGTAGATGCCCCCTCTGACCACAACTGCATTTTGTCAATACCCTGTCCCTCTAGCTAAACTCTAATCTCAGTTCAGGACTTCAAGATGCAAGAGACTTGAAAGGGTCTCTGGATCTCTTTATCACTAGTTAATTGGATGCTTGCCTATAATTTTAGGAAATTAATTCATGAGCATCATGTCAGGATTCAGGCAAACATGGCACTGGGCCTGT
Organism: Microtus oregoni; assembly: GCF_018167655.1. Taxonomy (NCBI): domain Eukaryota; kingdom Metazoa; phylum Chordata; class Mammalia; order Rodentia; family Cricetidae; genus Microtus; species Microtus oregoni. The sequence continues at coordinate 32,506 of NW_024544329.1, read as the reverse complement.
TGTTGAGTCCATACCAACTGATTCATCAGTAGTAGGTAGAGAGAGAGAGAGACGAGGCCTGATGTGGGAATGTAAACCTCAAAACCCACCCTCAGTGACATATATTTTCCACAAAGGCTATATCCATTCCAGTATGGTCACACCTCCTAATTTCACAAACAGTTGCACTTCTTGGTAACTAAGTAAGTATTCAAGTACATGAGAGCCTGTTTTTCATTCCCTTTCATTAACTGTCACATTTCTCTAGAAGCTACCAACTGTCAGTAGTTTGTCAGTTAGAGGTACAGACTTCTGAGCCATCCCCCTTAGTCAAAGATGCACTGTAGGAGGGCTCCAGAGTCTCACTGGCAAACTCCTGACAGTTGGTGGCTTCTAGAGAAGTGTGAGAGTTAATGTGGATGGAAACCATACTGGCATACATTTGAGTGCTTTGTCACCAAGCATACTTGAATATGACCTGGCCTCATCTTACACAGGCGTTTGCATGCAATCACGACGGCTCTGTATTTGTGAGAGCAATGACTCTGTCATGTCTTGAGATCACAATTTCACTCTTGGCATATGCAGCCTCAGAGTCTTAAAATCTTTTTAAATGCTCCCTGCAATGGTACCTGAGTCTTGAAGGGAGGGCTACAAATATCCCATTGCACATACTCTCATTTTTTTCCAGGATGACCAGTTTTGAATGTCTTTTTTAAACATAATCTACTACACCAAGGTCTCTGAGGAGGTCTGAGAACTGCACTAATCTGTAGTTATCGAGGTATGAATGTAGAGTGAAGCTTGATACTTCATTCATTTAACAAAATAATAGTATGAGGTTCAATACGGGGGCCTTGGATCTCCATAACCATATGTTCTCGACAAAGCTTACAGCAGCAGGCATGTGTTGCTTTCTGTAGAGTAGACCTTAAATTCACTCTTAAGGAGCTGATTATTCCCAGAAAGATTGTACCACTATTGCATTCATGGACATATCTTTCTAGGTTGTTCATTAATATAGTATGCAATATTCTTAGTTTGGTACGATGACTGATGATCCTCCCAGGAGCACACCATGTAGGCTAGAGCAAAGGATGAAATACTGGGACTAAACTGGGAACTAGGATTTAGGACTTTGTTGAAGTTAGAGATCATTACTGCAAGGCAAAGATTTCAGGCTACTATGGTGGCACTGCCTAAGGCTCATGATTTACACGCTACAGGATACGAAAACAGAAATATTGGGATGTATGTGGAATATCCAATAGACTAGGCCCTGGAAGAGAACACAGAAAGTTTGTGTATAGAGAGGGGTAGTATAGTCAACATCTAGTCCTGTGCCTGTGGATAGGGCAAGTACTAGTGGCACTCTAATTGTTCCTTATAGCACTGAAATTGGGGGTGTATGAGATTTGGGACCATGATGAAGCCTGAAGGCCTCTGCTCTGAAGTATAAGTTGTTTGTCTAGGCTGGGGTACTGGTATAGATTCAGCAGGATGTGCAAAAACATTTATGATGAGTATGTTAGGGATAATTAACAGGCCTGACTCTGGAGAGGTCATGGGGAATCTGAGTACAGAGTTGGGTTGTATAGGCAGCACACAGTGTTCTGTGGCTAAGTGTTGTAACAGGAACTTCATGCAGGAACCAAGATCTTACCTATAGCAAAGAAGAACATGAAGCAAAGGATTTCGGACATTGACAAAAGTTAGAAGTCACTACAAGGATGGGTGGTGGTGGTGCATGACTTTAATCATAGCACTTGGGAGGCAGAGGCAGGAGGATCTCTGTGAGTGTGAAGCCAACCTGGTCTACAGAGCTAGTGCACAAATAGACTTCAAAGTTACATAGAGAAGCCTTCTCTCAGATTAAAAATAGATAGATAGATAGATAGACAAATAGGTAGATATAAGTAAGTCATTGCGAGTGAGAACAAGCACTATTCTAGGGATGCCACTAGATGGTCTGGACTCCACTAGTTTGGGAAAACAATTATCTCTGCAGAAGGGTGCATACCTCTATCGACTTTATAGGAGGATATGGACAGTCTGGGCATGTGTGCAAGAACGTTGAGTGCAGAGGGAGCCTAGCTGTTCACTAAAGCATAGTAGAAGATGTAGGGCCTAAGCTTGTCTGCACACAATCAATCCTGTAGATGCCTAAAGCTCACAAATGGAAGGCAAGTGTGTTTCTAGTCTGTCAGGCTGCATGTGGAAAAACAAGTATTCATGTTTGTGTTGGTTATTACTCACTAGGCTAAACCCTGGAGGCCGAGCATGTGGGATGTCTAGGGACAAAGATAGGTGGCTTAATCATTTAAATGTCACTTGTGATTGAATGAAGGTAGAATGGTTCAAGTTGAGAGTATGGAAGTTGGATATAGCACAAAGGAATAGGCTAGGACAAGGTCAATTGGAGGAACCAGAGTCTGCAGAAGCCTAGAGCCATCATTTACAAGGAACTCATAGCCACACTAGTCATGGTCACTGGATGTTCGACCATTCTAGTTACGCCAGAAAATAAAATGTCAGATAGGGATGTAAACACCAGGCTCACCCAGGAGGAGACCACAGGAAGTCTGTGTATTTCTTGGTGTATTTTATGTGTCACAAGGCTTTCTGAAAGTAGATGTGGGTAGACAGGGCTAGGGTACATCCCTATGGGAGCATAGATGTAGGCTACAGCCAAGGACAAAATGCTTGGCATAGGCTAGGGCCAAGGAATGGGGACCTTGTTGAATTCTAGGGGTCATTACAGCAAGGCTAGGAGTCCAGACATCTGTGCCAAACTGCATGCAGCATGGGATTTATGTTTTGCATGACATGAAAACAGAAATATTGGGTTGTGTTTGGAGTTTCAGTAACTAGACTCTGGGGAGTGGATGGGAAGTTTGTGTATAGAGTGCCATGGTATAGTGAACATCTAGTCCTGTGGCCATAGATAGGACAACTATTGTAGAAAAACTAAATGTTAACTATAGCACATGAATAGATGGAGGGCTGTGCTGGGGTGTGAGATTTTACACCCTACTGAATCCTAGAGGCACCTGTTATGTGTTATAGTTTGTCTATGTAGGCTAGAGTACTGTGATCAATTCAGCAAGTTGTAGAAAATCATGTATGATGAGTACATTTGGTTTTAGTCTACAGGCTTGACTCTGGGGAGTACATGGGTATTCTGGGTAATCTGGGTATTAAGTTGTGTTGTATAGGTAGCCTAGAGTGTCCTGTGTGTAAGTGTTGTTTCAGGAGATTCATGCAGGACACTATATGTTGCATTCAGCCTAAGAGACCATGGTGGGACTAAGATGGAACAAAGGATTTGGAACCCTACCAACAGCTAGAAGTCACTACTATTGAAATCTAGGGATGACACTGGATGTTCCATCCAGTCTGGACTCCACTGGATTAGAATAACGATGATAGGATGCAGAGCAGTGCTCTGAAATCTAGACGATGGAGGAGTATTCTGATAGTCTGGGGATAGAATGGTCATGTAGGGCAGCCACAACTCCTCTGGTTCTATGAGAGACTGATAGTCTTTGTGGGAATCTAGATGCTGTCAACAGCACAGAAAAAGTTGATGGGTCTAAGAATGCCGGAGATTGCTATAGAGGCAGCTGGAGGAGACCAGGACACTGGCTGTTGCAACTTGGGTAGATCAAGCCCTCTATGTACAAAGTACTGAGTGGGTAACTAAACTAAACAAGTTAAAACCTGGGAAGACATAGAAAATCTGAATAAGGAATAATGCTCTATACTGTACCTAAAGTGTCCCGTGGATGTATTAGTGCAGGGTAAGTGCTAGCAAAGACTAGATGTTCACGACAGAAAAGGAGGATTCCTGAGAATAGTCTGAGCTGAGTTATTTGGGACCATACTCCCTAGAAGACCCTTGACTCAAGAGGCAAACACCCAGATTATGCAGGGGTGCTGGCTGTTAAACTCAAGCTAGATGCAGATGGAAATGGAAAACAAGTATTGGTTGGTGGCTTATATAAGAAGCCAGTTCCTGGAGGAGAACATTAGGAATGTGGTAGAGTAGGGTGCTGCAGGTAACACAGAGGGTACTGTGGGTGGGTGAAGGTAGCAACTTGTCTGCTGCATGTATGTCGGCAATCGCACACGTGGAAGGCCAAGACATGGGATTTCCGAAATTATAGAAGCCTAGATATTGCTACTTAGGTGATCAAACTAAATTTGTATAATGACTTTGGGAAAGAGGCTAGATCCAGATAGAGATAGAATATGAAATATCTGGTTGTGAGGGAGTGAGTACTTACCAGGCCATACCATGGTGGAGGACTCAGGAATACAGAATTTGGATTCGGGTAAGATAGTTAGCAAAATGAGTACTATATGTAGATTCAAGCAGCGCAGGTCCTTGTAGGACAATGTATGTTGGTTGGAGGACAGGAGTAGATGCTGGGATTCGGCCCTCACATTTGGAACTCTGTTGAATCCTGTGAGCATTACTACAATATGCAAGAATATCAGTGGCAAAAACTAGACTTGGACACTTGTAGTGACTTATGATCTGTTTGTTGGCATATGGGGAAACACTATCTGTTAGGGGAAATATTCTGGGCTTGGTCTTTGGGGAAGATATGGAAAGTCTGGATTGGAAATGGAGTTGTGAAAGCAGGGCAACTATTTCATGCATGGGTGTAGGTGTGTTAAATTCAGGGGAGCCTAACTGTTGACTATACCAAAGAAGGAGTTGCTGGACCTAGTCTTGGCTGAAGGCTTTGAAAACCTTCACAGGCCTAAAATTTGCAAATGCAAGGCACATGAGGCAGCTGTAAATCAGACAGCAAGTGGAAAATCAAATATTCACTTGTGTGTAGTGGGTTACTCAATTGGCTAAAGTTGGGTCCTGGTGGTTGTGGGATGTCTGGTTATATAATGAAGTGGTTTAGGCATCGGAATCATCCTGCAGATGGATTCAGGTAGGATGGTTACTGTTGGGAATGTAGATGCTGGATACAGCACAAAAGAATGTGCTAGGACAAGGCCAGTTGGAGGGAAAGTGCCAGCAGAAGCTTAGAACTATCTATCAAAGCACGGTAGGACTAAGATGGAGCCTAGGGTTTGGAACTCAGCAAACAGCTAAAAGTCACTGTAAGTGTGAGAAAACAGCTCTTTTAGAGTTCTCACTGGATGTTTCATCAGGTCTGGACTCTACTGGAGTAGGAAAAGAATTATCTGCTCGAAAGGTGCACTTACTTCTCTTGGCATTGTAGAAGGATTTGGACAGTCTTGGCATGCTGTGATATTATGTAGTCAGCCAGAGATCCTGTGGTTTGATGAGGTTGGGGTTGTCTCAGTGGGAATGTATATGTTGTCTACAGCACAGGAGGATTTGATGGGACTAGGAATCCTATATGCTATGAATATGTTTTATTACCATTGGTTATTCAAGAAGATGCTTTGGGCAATCGATTAGTAGAATATAGCCAGGCAGGAAATCTGAACAGAGATATAGAGAGAAAGTAGGCAGAGTCAGGGAGATGCCATGTAGCTGCTGAAGGAGAAAACCAGCAGCTACCAGAGAGAGCCTTACTGGAATGGATCATAATGATACATAGATATACAAAATGGAATCCCACATCAATATGAGCTATGTTTGGAGGGATGTGGAGGGATCAGGAAATATTCACTAGGTTCGAACTTTAGGAGGACACGATAACTTTTCATAAGGAGTGGGGTTTTTCCATTACCCAGTACAGGTATGATAAGTGTTGGGGAACTCTCAGTGTTGGCTACAGAATAGTAGTAGCTGGTGGGATCATGCTGTGTTTTGAGATTTGTGTCCCTAAAACATGCCACAAATCACTACTGCAGAGTGCAAGGGTCCATTCTTTGATGGGACAGGGACTATTCAATCTAGGATAAATTCCACTGAATATGGAAAACCAATTACAGAGTATGGATATCTTCACCTGGATAAATCCTGGAGGGGGACATAGGAAGTCTGGGTATGGTGTGAAGAGGTATGGGCAACTCTAAGACCCCTGTTGGTTTATCTATATAGGATTATATCTGGCTGTAGCCCAGATGTTCTCTATAATATAGGAAAAATGTTCTAAATAGGCTGCAACATGTTGAAGCCTAAAATTCACTACTATAAGGCAAGGAGTCCAGACCAAGATTGAACATTTCTTATGGTTTCCAGGTTATACATAACAGAATGTTAAAAATCAAGTGTCTAATACTGTGTGATATTCTCAATAGGCTAGACAGCAGAAGATAGGAGAACCCTGGTTATGGACTGGGCTTATGTTGGTTGTAGAAAGCCTCCTTAGGTGAGTGAGTATATTAAAGGAGGCTGTATGCTCACCACAGTAAAAGAGATATTGAGGCTAGGCTGGGTCACCTGACTTGGGATAAGGTGGAAGCCTGGAGGCCATGATTTGTTGCTACACAGCCAGACAAGATAGGGACACTGGTTTGCGTATATTCATTAGGTACAGAGGAATGTGGAGATGCAAGTATTCGTGTGTGTGTGTGTGTGTGTGTGTGTGTGTGTGTATGTGTGTGTGAGTGTGTGTGTGTACGGTCAACAGGCTAAGCCATGGAGTAGGAATGTTATTTGGGAATGATTTTAGGGAAGACATTCAAGATACTAGCCAAAGATTGAGGCGGACATTTTGGACTAAACCATTGACAGGGATAGTATTGTTGAAGAATTTGGAGAAGCAAATGATCTGTCATGTGTTCTACCACAACAAAGGTAGATATGTAAAAAAGGTTGAGGTGGAAAATTTGCCTTAGAGTTATTAAACAAAGTCTCCATCTAAACCCAAACTCTCTTTGCCTTCTCAATATATTCCCCCTATCATCAAAGTGTCAGGAGTGGTACAGTCCACTATTTGTTCCTTCCTTCCCCAGGCATTCTTGTGGGTCAGAACCAGGCTTTGTGATGTCAGAGCACAAGCTCACCTACTATTGGTCGAGACCTTGATGATGACTCAGGTCTGAGGGTGTGGCCTTCCTGACTCTGCCAGTTGTTCACAGCCCCTCGAGGGAGAAACAACACGCGCTCACGCGACTTGGTGATGGAGAGTCTAGCAAAGGAACCTAAGGAATCACTGTCCGACATGGACCTCCCAACATCCAGTAGTGATGTTCCAATGGCAGCAAACGGGCCAGTCCTTATGGTGAAGACAAAGGCAGCTCTAAAGCAGTATCCACCTTACATGTCGTGCGGAAAGGTGAGTTGACGAACCCTACTGGAGCTCCCTCCTCTACTCATTTACTCTTACCTAAAGTCACTACCTCTCTCCTTCCTGGCATAAATCCCTTATCAATTCTCACCTCTTCCGACAAAGTGTCCTTCACATGCCTCTCCTGACTTCTCCCTCTATTAACTAATTCTTGTGTTCACCTCTTGCCATTCCACGCACACAAGAAAAGCAAACACCGGAAGCACTCCTCAAAGAAGAGGAACAAGAGAAAGAGGGAGGCCGAAGAGGCAGCTGCCCTCGAACGGAAGAAAATCAAAGTGAAAGCTGTTACTGCAATGCCTGAACCTAAGGAGGAGGAGCCTGAAAAGGAAGCCGAGGTGCACACTACTGGAGAAGCAAGCGTGGTCGCAGCAGCCGATGAGGGGGAGAGCCAATAAGATGGCTATCATGAAGACGGGGAATGCCCAAATATGACAAAGAAAATTGCATTGGTATAAATTTCTTAAATTGAAAATAAATTCAATTTAGTTGAAAAGCTATGTGTCTTTTACAGTGACTAAAGGCGAAACCAGGAAAGGGAAGGAAAAATGATGGTTATAGGAGAAGAGAGGGAAGATGGGTGGGTGAATGGCAATGGAGAGATTTGTTCTTCACTAGGTTTGGGACAGTCATAGTGGGTTCATGGAAAGAGGGGGAGTTTGGGTTGGTAGAAGACAAGGGAGGGATTTGGGTCTACAAAGGTTTGGGCATTAATTGTGGGTGCATAAAAGAGGCGAGTTTGTGTGGGAAGAAGACAAGGGAGGGATTAGGGTCTCCAAAATTTTGTGGCTTTAACGGTGAGAGCATGGAAAGAGAGGGAGTTTTGGTGAGTAGGAGACAAGGGAGGGATTTGTGTCTCCAAAGGTTTGGGCATCAATGGTGGGTGCATGGAAGACGGGGAGTTTGGGTGGGAAGAAGACAAGGGAGGGATTTGGGTCTCCAAAGTTTTGGGGCAGTAATGGTGAGGGCATGAAAAGAAAGGGAGTTTGGGTGGGAAGATGACAAGGGAGGGATTTGGGTCTCCAAAGAATTGGTCATCAATGGTGGGTGCATGGAAGAGGGGGAGTTAGGGTGGATAGAAGACAAGGAAGGGATTTGTGTCTCCAAAGGATTTGGGCAGTAATGGTGAGTGCATGAAAAGAAAGGGAACTTGGGTTGGTAGAAGACAAGGCAGGGATTTGTGTCTCCAACGGTTTGGGCATCACTTGTGGGTGCATGGAAGAAAGGGAGTTTGGGTGTGTAGGAGACAAGGGAGGGATTTGTGTTTTTAAAGGTTTGGGCATCAATGATGGGTGCATGGAAGAGGGGGAGTTTGGGTGGGAAGAAGACAAGGGAGGGATTTTTGTCTCCAAAAGTTTGGGCATCATTGGTGGGTGCCTGGACGAGGGGGATTTTGGGGCAGTAATGGTGAGTGCATGAAAAGAAAGGGAGCATGGGTGGCTAGAAGACAAGGGAGGGATTTGGGTCTCCAAAGGTTTGGGCAACAATGGTGGGTGCATGGAAGAGGGGGAGTTCGGGTGGGAAGAAGACAAGGTTGGGATTTGGGTCTCCAAAGGTTTGGGCAACAATGGTGGGTGCATGGAAGAGGGGGAGTTTGGGTGGGAAGAAGACAAGGGAGGGATTTGGGTTTCCATATGTTTGGAGCAGTAATCGTGAGTGCATGGAAAGAGAGGGAGTTTGGGTGGGTAGAAGACACGGGAGGGATTTGGGTCTCCAAAGGTTTGGGCATCAATTGTGGGTGCATGGAAGAGAGGGAGTTTGGGTGGGTAGGAAAAAAGGGAGCGATTTGTGTCTCCAAAAGTTTGGGCATCAATGGTGGGTGCCTTCAAGAGGGGGATTTTGTCTGGGTAGAAGACAAGGGAGGGATTTTTGTCTCCAAAATTTTGGGGCAGTAATGGTGAGAGCTTGGAAAGAGTGGGAATATGGATGGGTAATGCCAGGCAAGGGAGTTGTATCTCATATACTTTGGAGAGTGTAATGATGGGTAAATGATAAGAGACATTTGGGTGGGTACATGACAAGGGAAGGATTTGATTCTCAAATAATCAGGTGGCAGAAATCATGAGTATCTCTTAAGAGAGGAGGTTGGGTTATTATATGAAGGGTGGGATTAGGGTCTCAGAAAGATGGGGTCAGAAATGGTGGATATATAGCAACAGAGGGAGTATGCTGGGTAAATGACAAGGGAGGGATTTGGGTCTTATACACTTTAGGGGCAGCAATGGTGAGTATGTAGCAAGAGAAATACTTTGGATGGGCATACAACAATGGAGAGATTAGGGTCTCACAAAGCCGGTGGCAAAATGATGGGTATATGCCCAGAGAGGAGTTTGGGTAGCTGTATGACCAGGGGGTGTTTGGGTCTCTTAAGGTTTGGGGCAGAAATAATTGGTATATTTCATGAAACAGAGTTTGGGTGGGTATATGTCAAGAGAGGGGGTTTTGTTGGGCTTATAAACATGGATATATTTGGGTCTGACATGTTTGGCGGAAGAAATGGTGGTTACATCACAAGACAGGAAATTGTGTGGTTACATGAAAATAGAAGAATTTTCAGTGGGCATATGGCAAGAGAAGGATTTGGGTCACAGCAGGATGGGGGCAGACATGGTGGATATATGGCTAGCGAGGGAGTTTGGGTGAGTACATGACATGGGGCAGATTGGGCCATCACAACGTTTGGGGGAAGAAATGGTGGAAACATTATAAGAGAGAGTATTAGGTTTGGTGTATGGCTAAGGAGGAATGAGTGTCTTGGAAGGATGGGTCCAGAAATAGTGGGTACATGGCGAGAGAGGGAGTTCACTTGGTTGAATGAAAGGGAGAGATTTGTGTCTGATAAGGTTTTAGGGAAGAAATATTGGCTATATGGCAAGAGAGGTAGTGTGGATAGGCAGATGACAAAGGAGGGATGTGGTCTCATAAGGATGAAGGCAGCAACAGTGGGGAGAGAGAGAGAGAGAGAGAGAGAGAGAGAGAGAGAGGGAGAGAGAGAGAGAGAGAGATTGGGTTGGTATATGATATGAGAGAGATTATGGTTTTACAAAGTTTGATGGCAGATAAACAATTTTCATGAATTTATGATAAAGATGGATTTGATTGCGTGTATTGTGTGAACCACACCTTGAACTCAAATTTCAAGTTGAGGCCTAGAAAATTGATTTAGGTGGGTATATGACACAGAAGACTCTTTGGTGTTGAAGATGGAAAATCTGACATTTTGTATACTATAGGGATAGAGGCCAGAAAAGGAATATGGTTTGATATATAAAAAGAAGAAAATTTGGATTAGCATATGACAAAGAAGGGGCTTTGGTTCCCACAGATTTGAGGGTCATACCACACATGCACTGTAAGACTCATAGAGGTAATTATGGAGCATTGAATCCAAATTGCTACATTTATCTAATCTCATAGATACCGATGAAGAAGACTGTGCTCCACCATCCATGTATTTTGCAAGATCCGGGCAAAACTTCACAGTATGAATGTCTCAACCTATCTGAGGTGAAGTGTGTGAGTGACAGTTATCCCCACAAATAGCTGTTATGTTTTCTGTTTGGCAACTTTTTTTGAATGTTGGTTTTATACCTCACCATCCAATGTAAGTAAGGAAATCTCCCCAGGAGCAATAATCACCCAGCAAACTCAAATCTACTGATCACATCTCAGTGAAAGGAATGGTAATTTGAAGTGACAGGTTTACCCTTGGTTATCCTTTATAAAAAATTTGTGTTTTAATAGGGCTTTTAGAATGGGCTGCTTACATAACAGGCCTAGCAGAAATGAGGATATACTAATGAGACAATTGTGTAGCTTGATCTATCAGAACAGTCAAATCATTGACGTCAATGTAATGAGTATTTCTACAGAAATCTCATGCCATGTAAAGCAATGTTCTCTACCCAAAGGAAAACCTTGTCTTCTTAAAGAGATTTCACACAATTCCTACTATCAAACCACCTTGCCAGATAAGACTAACAATTAGACAATGATGGGTGAGCTAAGGTAGGGTAGATGCCACCTCCTGACAACAACTGCTTATATGTCAATACCCTGTCCCTCTAGCTAAACTCTAATCTCAGTTCAGGACTTCAAGATGCAAGAGACTTGAAAGGGTCTCTGGATCTCTTTATCACTAGTTAATTGGATGCTTGCCTATAATTTTAGGAAATTAATTCATGATCATCATGTCAGGATTCAGGCAAACACGGCACTGGGCCTGTTGTTGAGTCCATACCAACTGATTCATCAGTAGTAGGTAGAGAGAGAGAGAGACGAGGCCTGATGTGGGAATGTAAACCTCAAAACCCACCCTCAGTGACATATATTATCCACAAAGGCTATATGCATTCCAGCATGGTCACACCTCCTAATTTCCCAAACAGTTGCACTTCTTGGTAACTAAGTAAGTATTCAAGTACATGAGAGCCTGTTTTTCATTCCCTTTCATTAACTGTCACATTTCTCTAGAAGCCACCAACTGTCAGTAGTTTGTCAGTTAGAGGTACAGACGTCTGAGCCATCCCCCATAGTCAAAGATGCACTGTAGGAGGGCTCGAGAGTCTAACTTGCAAACTCCTGACAGTTGGTGGCTTCTAGAGAAGTGTGAGAGTTAATGTGGATGGAAACCATACTGGCATATATTTGAGTGCTTAGTCACCAAGCATACTGGAATATGACCTGGCCTCATCTTACACAGGCCTTTGCATGCAATCACGACGGCTCTGTATTTGTGAGAGCAATGACTCTGTCATGTCTTGAGATCACAATTTCACTCTTGGCATCTGCAGCCTCAGACTCATAAAATCTTTTTAAATGCTCCCTGCAATGGTACCTGAGTCTTGAAGAGAGGGCTACAAATATCCCATTGCACATACTCTCATTTTTTTTCCAGGATGACCAGTTGTGAATGTCTTTTTTAAACATAATCTACTGCACCAAGGTCTCTGAGGAGGTCTGAGAACTGCACTAATCTGTAGTTATCGAGATATGAATGTAGAGTGAAGCTTGATACTTCATTCATTTAACAAAATAATAGTATGAGGTTCAATACTGGGGCCTTGGATCTCCATAACCATATGTTCTCGACAAATCTTACAGCAGCAGGCATGTGTTGCTTTCTATAGAGTAGACCTTAAATTCACTCTTAAGGAGCTGATTATTCCCAGAAAGTTTGTACCACTATTGCATTCATGGACATATCTTTCTAGGTTGTTCATTAATATAGTATGCAATATTCTTAGTTTGGTACGACGACTGATGATCCTCCCAGGAGCACACCATGTAGGCTAGAGCAAAGGATGAAATACTGGGACTAAACTGGGAACTAGGATTTAGGACTTTGTTGAAGTTAGAGATCATTACTGCAAGGCAAAGATTTCAGGCTACTATGGTGGCACTGCCTAAGGCTCATGATTTACACGCTACAGTATACGAAAACAGAAATATTGGGATGTATGTGGAATATCCAATAGACTAGGCCCTGGAAGAGAACACAGAAAGTTTGTGTATAGAGAGGGGTAGTATAGTCAACATCTAGTCCTGTTTCTGTGGATAGGGCAAGTACTAGTGGCACTCTAATTGTTCCTTATAGCACTGAAATTGGGGGTGTATGAGATTTGGGACCATGATGAAGCCTGAAGGCCTCTGCTCTGAAGTATAAGTTGTTTGTCTAGGCTGGGGTACTGGTATAGATTCAGCAGGATGTGCAAAAACACTTATGATGAGTATGTTAGGGATAATTAACAGGCCTGACTCTGGAGAGGTCATGGGGAATCTGAGTACAGAGTTGGGTTGTATAGGCAGCACACAGTGTTCTGTGGCTAAGTGTTGTAACAGGAACTTCATGCAGGAACCAAGATCTTACCTATAGCAAAGAAGAACATGAAGCAAAGGATTTCGGACATTGACAAAAGTTAGAAGTCACTACAAGGATGGGTGGTGGTGGTGCATGACTTTAATCATAGCACTTGGGAGGCAGAGGCAGGAGGATCTCTGTGAGTGTGAAGCCAACCTGGTCTACAGAGCTAGTGCAAAAATAGACTTCAAAGTTACGTAGAGAAGCCTTCTCTCGAATTAAAAATAGATAGATAGATAGACAGATAGGTAGATATAAGTAAGTCATTGCGAGGGAGAACAAGCACTCTTCTAGGGATGCCAGTAGATGGTCTGGACTCCACTAGTTTGGGAAAACAATTATCTCTGCAGAAGGGTGCATACCTCTATAGTCTTTGTAGGAGGATATGGACAGTCTGGGCATGTGTGCACGAACGTTTCGTGCAGAGGGAGCCTAGCTGTTCACTAAAGCATAGTAGAAGTTGCTGGGCCTAAGCTTGTCTGCACACATTCAAACCTGTAGATGCCTAAAGCTCGCAAATGGAAGGCAAATGTGGTTCTAGTAGGTCAGGCTGCATGTGGAAAAACAAGTATTCATGTTTGTGTTGGTTATTACTCACTAGGCTAAACCCTGGAGGCCGAGCATGTGGGATGTCTAGGGACAAAGATAGGTGGCTTAATCATTTAAATGTCACTTGTGATTGAATGAAGGTAGAATGGTTCAAGTTGAGAGTATGGAAGTTGGATATAGCACAAAGGAATAGGCTAGGACAAGGTCAGTTGGAGGAACCAGAGTCTGCAGAAGCCTAGAGCCATCAAGTACAAGGAACTCATAGCCACACTAGTCATGGTCACTGGATGTTCGACCATTCTAGTTACGCCAGAAAATAAAATGTCAGATAGGGATGTAAACACCAGGCTCACCCAGGAGGAGACCACAGGAAGTCTGTGTATTTATTGGTGTATTTTATGTGTCACAAGGCTTTCTGAAAGTAGATGTGGGTAGACAGGGCTAGGGTACATCCCTATGGGAGCATAGATGTAGGCTACAGCCAAGGACAAAATGCTTGGCATAGGCTAGGGCCAGGGAATGGGGACCTTGTTGAATTCTAGGGGTCATTACAGCAAGGCTAGGAGTCCAGACATCTGTGCCAAACTGCATGCAGCATGGGATTTATGTTTTGCATGACATGAAAACAGAAATATTGTGTTGTGTTTGGAGTTTCAGTAACTAGACTCTGGGGAGTGGATGGGAAGTTTGTGTATAGAGTGCCATGGTATAGTGAACATCTAGTCCTGTGGCCATAGATAGGACAACTATTGTAGAAAAACTAAATGTTAACTATAGCACATGAATAGATGGAGGGGCTGTGCTGGGGTGCGAGATTTAACACCCTACTGAAACCTAGAGGCACCTGTTATGTGTTATAGGTTGTCTATGTAGGCTAAAGTACTGTGATCAATTCAGCAAGTTGTAGAAAATCATGTATGATGAGTACATTTGGTGTTAGTCTACAGGCTTGACTCTGGGGAGTACATGGGTATTCTGGGTAATCTGGGTATTAAGTTGTGTTGTATAGGTAGCCTAGAGTGTCCTGTGTGTAAGTGTTGTTACAGGAGATTCATGCAGGACACTATATGTTGCATTCAGCCTAAGAGACCATGGTGGGACTAAGATGGAACAAAGGATTTGGAACCCTACCAACAGCTAGAAGTCACTACTATTGAAATCTAGGGATGACACTGGATGTTCCATCCAGTCTGGACTCCACTGGATTAGAAAAACAATGATAGGATGCAGAGCAGTGCTCTGAAATCTAGACGATGGAGGAGTATTCTGATAGTCTGGGTATAGAATGGTCATGTAGGGCAGCCACAACTCCTCTGGTTTTATGAGAGATTGATAGTCTTTGTGGGAATCTAGATGCTGTCAACAGCACAGAAAAAGTTGATGGGTCTAAGAATGCCGGAGATTGCTATGGAGGCAGCTGGAGAAGACAAGGACACTGGTTGTTGCTTCTTGGGTAGATCAAGCCCTCTATGTACAAAGTACTGAGTGGGTAACTAAACTAAACAAGTTAAAACCTGGGAAGACATAGAAAATCTGAATAAGGAATAATGTTCTATATTGTACCTAAAGTGTCCCGTGGATGTATTAGTGCAGGGTAAGTGCTAGCAAAGCCTAGATGTTCACGACAGAAAAGGAGGATTCCTGAGAATAGTCTGAGCTGAGTTATTTGGGACCATACTCCCGAGAAGACCCTTGCATCAAGAGGCAAACAGCCAGATTATGCAGGGGTGCTGGCTGTTAAACTCAAGCTAGATGCAGATGGATATGGAAAACAAGTATTGGTTGGTGGCATATATAAGAAGCCAGTTCCTGGAGGAGAACATTAGGAATGTGGTGGAGTAGGGTGCTGCAGGTAACATAGAGGGTACTGTGGGTGGGTGAAGGTAGCAACTTGTCTGCTGCATGTATGTGGGCAATCGCACATGTGGAAGGCCAAGATATGGGATTTCCGAAATTATAGAAGCCTAGATATTGCTACTTAGGTGATCAAACTAAATTTGTATAATGACTTTGGGAAAGAGGCTAGATCCAGGTAGAGATAGAATATGAAATATCTGGTTGTGAGGGAGTGAGTACTTACCAGGCCATACCATGGTGGAGGACTCAGGAATACAGAATTTGGATTCGGGTAAGATAGTTAGCAAAATGAGTACTATATGTAGATTCAAGCAGCGCAGGTCCTTGTAGGACAATGTATGTTGGTTGGAGGACAGGACTAGATGCTGGGATTCGGCCCTCGCATTTGGAACTCTGTTGAATCCTGTGAGCATTACTACAACATGCAAGAATATCAGTGGCAAAAACTAGACTTGGACACTTGTAGTGACTTATGATCTGTTTGTTGGCATATGGGGAAACGCTATCTGGTAAGGGAAATATTCTGGGCTTGGTCTTTGGGGAAGATATGGAAAGTCTGGATTGGAAATGGAGTTGTGAAAGCAGGGCAACTATTTCATACATGGGTGTAGGTGTGTTAAATTCAGGGGAGCCTAAATGTTGACTATACCAAAGAAGGAGTTGCTGGACCTAGTCTTGGCTGAAGGCTTTGAAAACCTTCACAGGCCTAAAATTTGCAAATGCAAGGCACATGAGGCAGCTGTAAGTCAGACAGCAAGTGGAAAATCAAATATTCATTTGTGTGTAGTGGGTTACTCAATTGGCTAAAGTTGGGTCCTGGTGGTTGTGGGATGTCTGGTTATATAATGAAGTGGTTTAGGCATCGGAATCATCCTGCAGATGGATTCAGGTAGGATGGTTACTGTTGGGAATGTAGATGCTGGATACAGCACAAAAGAATGTGCTAGGACAAGGCCAGTTGGAGGGAAAGTGCCAGCAGAAGCTTAGAACTATCTATCAAAGCACGGTAGGACTAAGATGGAGCCTAGGGTTTGGAACTCAGCAAACAGCTAAAAGTCACTGTAAGTGTGAGAAAACAGCTCTTTTAGAGTTCTCACTGGATGTTTCATCAGGTCTGGACTCTACTGGAGTAGGAAAAGAATTATCTGCTCGAAAGGTGCACTTACTTCTCTTGGCATTGTAGAAGGATTTGGACAGTCTTGGCATGCTGTGATATTATGTAGTCAGCCAGAGATCCTGTGGTTTGATGAGGTTGGGGTTGTCTCAGTGGGAATGTATATGTTGTCTACAGCACAGGAGGATTTGATGGGACTAGGAATCCTATATGCTATGAATATGTTTTATTACCATTGGTTATTCAAGAAGATGCTTTGGGCAATCGATTAGTAGAATATAGCCAGGCAGGAAATCTGAACAGAGATATAGAGAGAAAGTAGGCAGAGTCAGGGAGATGCCATGTAGCTGCTGAAGGAGAAAACCAGCAGCTACCACCGAGAGCCTTACTGGAATGGATCATAATGATACATAGATATACAAAAGGGAATCCCACATCAATATGAGCTATGTTTGGAGGGATGTGGAAAAACAGTATTTGGAACAGGAAATATTCACTAGGTTCGAACTTTAGGAGGACACGATAACTTTTCATAAGGAGTGGGGTTATTCCATTAGCCAGTACAGGTATGATAAGTGTTGGGGAACTCTCAGTGTTGGCTACAGAATAGTAGTAGCTGGTGGGATCATGCTGTGTTTTGAGATTTGTGTCCCTAAAACATGCCAAAAATCACTACTGCAGAGTGCAAGGGCCCATTCTTTGATGGGACAGGGACTATTCAATCTAGGATAAATTCCACTGAATATGGAAAACCAATTACAGAGTATGGATATCTTCACCTGGATAAATCCTGGAGGGGGACATAGGAAGTCTGGGTATGGTGTGAAGAGGTATGGGCAACTCTAAGACCCCTGTTGGTTTATCTAAATAGGATTATATCTGGCTGTAGCCCAGATGTTCTCTATAATATAGGAAAAATGTTCTAAATAGGCTGCAACATGTTGAAGCCTAAAATTCACTACTATAAGGCAAGGAGTCCAGACCAAGATTGAACATTTCTTATGGTTTCCAGGTTATACATAACAGAATGTTAAAAATCAAGTGTCTAATACTGTGTGATATTCTCAATAGGCTAGACAGCAGAAGATAGGAGAACCCTGGTTATGGACTGGGCTTATGTTGGTTGTAGAAAGCCTCCTTAGGTGAGTGAGTATATTAAAGGAGGCTGTATGCTCACCACAGTAAAAGAGATATTGAGGCTAGGCTGGGTCACCTGACTTGGGATAAGGTGGAAGCCTGGAGGCCATGATTTGTTGCTACACAGCCAGACAAGATATGGACACTGGCTTGTGTATATTCATTAGGTACAGAGGAATGTGGAGATTCAAGTATTTGTGTGTGTGTGTGTGTGTGTGTGTGTGTATGTGTGTGTGAGTGTGTGTGTGTGTACGGTCAACAGGCTAAGCCATGGAGTAGGAATATTATTTGGGAATGATTTTAGGGAAGACATTCAAGATACTAGCCAAAGATTGAGGCGGACATTTTGGACTAAACCATTGACAGGGATAGCATTGTTGAAGAATTTGGAGAAGCAAATGATCTGTCATGTGTTCTACCACAACAAAGGTAGATATGTAAAAAAGGTTGAGGTGGAAAATTTGCCTTAGAGTTATTAAACAAAGTCTCCATCTAAACCCAAACTCTCTTTGCCTTCTCAATATCTTCCCCCTATCATCAAAGTGTCAGGAGTGGTACAGTCCACTATTTGTTCCTTCCTTCCCCAGGCATTCTTGTGGGTCAGAACCAGGCTTTGTGATGTCAGAGCACAAGCTCACCTACTATTGGTCGAGACCTTGATGATGACTCAGGTCTGAGGGTGTGGCCTTCCCTACTCTGCCAGTTGTTCACAGCCCCTCGAGGGAGAAACAACACGCGCTCACGCGACTTGGTGATGGAGAGTCCAGCAAAGGAACCTAAGGAATCACTGTCCGACATGGACCTCCCAACATCCAGTAGTGAAGTTCCAATGGCAGCAAACGGGCCAGTCCTTATGGTGAAGACAAAGGCAGCTCTAAAGCAGTATCCACCTTACATGTCGTGCGGAAAGGTGAGTTGACGAACCCTACTGGAGCTCCCTCCTCTACTCATTTACTCTTACCTAAAGTCACTACCTCTCTCCTTCCTGGCATAAATCCCTTATCAATTCTCACCTCTTCCGACAAAGTGTCCTTCACATGCCTCTCCTGACTTCTCCCTCTATTAACTAATTCTTGTGTTCACCTCTTGCCATTCCAGGCACACAAGAAAAGCAAACACCGGAAGCACTCCTCAAAGAAGAGGAACAAGAGAAAGAGGGAGGCCGAAGAGGCAGCTGCCCTCGAATGGAAGAAAATCAAAGTGAAAGCTGTTACTGCAATGCCTGAACCTAAGGAGGAGGAGCCTGAAAAGGAAGCCGAGGTGCACACTACTGGAGAAGCAAGCGTGGTCGCAGCAGCCGATGAGGGGGAGAGCCAATAAGATGGCTATCATGAAGACGGGGAATGCCCAAATATGAAAAAGAAAATTGCATTGGTATAAATTTCTTAAATTGAAAATAAATTCAATTTAGTTGAAAAGCTATGTGTCTTTTACAGTGACTAAAGGCGAAACCAGGAAAGGGAAGGAAAAATGATGGTTATAGGAGAAGAGAGGGAAGATGGGTGGGTGAATGGCAATGGAGAGATTTGTTCTTCACTAGGTTTGGGACAGTCATAGTGGGTTCATGGAAAGAGGGGGAGTTTGGGTTGGTAGAAGACAAGGGAGGGATTTGGGTCTACAAAGGTTTGGGCATTAATTCTGGGTGCATAAAAGAGGCGAGTTTGTGTGGGAAGAAGACAAGGGAGGGATTAGGGTCTCCAAAATTTTGTGGCTTTAACGGTGAGAGCATGGAAAGAGAGGGAGTTTTGGTGGGTAGGAGACAAGGGAGGGATTTGTGTCTCCAAAGGTTTGGGCATCAATGGTGGGTGCATGGAAGACGGGGAGTTTGGGTGGGAAGAAGACAAGGGAGGGATTTGGGTCTCCAAAATTTTGGGGCAGTAATGGTGAGGGCATGAAAAGAAAGGGAGTTTGGGTGGGAAGATGACAAGGGAGGGATTTGGGTCTCCAAAGAATTGGTCATCAATGGTGGGTGCATGGAGGAGGGGGAGTTAGGGTGGATAGAAGACAAGGAAGGGATTTGTGTCTCCAAAGGATTTGGGCAGTAATGGTGAGTGCATGAAAAGAAAGGGAACTTGGGTTGGTAGAAGACAAGGGAGGGATTTGTGTCTCCAAAGGTTTGGGCATCACTTGTGGGTGCATGGAAGAAAGGGAGTTTGGGTGTGTAGGAGACAAGGCAGGGCTTTGTGTTTTTAAAGGTTTGGGCATCAATGATGGGTGCATGGAAGAGGGGGAGTTTGGGTGGGAAGAAGACAAGGGAGGGATTTTTGTCTCCAAACGTTTGGGCAACATTGGTGGGTGCCTGGACGAGGGGGATTTTGGGGCAGTAATGGTGAGTGCATGAAAAGAAAGGGAGCATGGGTGGGTAGAAGACAAGGGAGGGATTTGGGTCTCCAAAGGTTTGGGCATCAATGGTGGGTGCATGAAAGTGGGGATGTTTGGGTTGGAAGAAGACAAGGGTGGGATTTGGGTCTCCAAAGGTTTGGGAAACAATGGTGGGTGCATGGAAGAGGGGGAGTTCGGGTGGGAAGAAGACAAGGTTGGGATTTGGGTCTCCAAAGGTTTGTGAAACAATGGTGGGTGCATGGAAGAGGGGGAGTTTGGGTGGGAAGAAGACAAGGGAGGGATTTGGGTTTCCATATGTTTGGAGCAGTAATGGTGAGTGCATGGAAAGAGAGGGAGTTTGGGTGGGTAGAAGACACGGGAGGGATTTGGGTCTCCAAAGGTTTGGGGATCAATTGTGGGTGCATGGAAGAGAGGGAGTTTGGGTGGGTAGGAAAAAAGGGAGGGATTTGTGTCTCCAAAAGTTTGGGCATCAATGGTGGGTGCCTTGAAGAGGGGGATTTTGTGTGGGTAGAAGACAAGGGAGGGATTTGTGACTCCAAAATTTTGGGGCAGTAATGGTGAGAGCTTTGAAAGAGTGGGAATATGGGTGGGTAATGCCAGGGAAGGGAGTTGGATCTCATATACTTTGGAGAGTGTAATGATGGGTAAATGATAAGAGACATTTGGGTGGGTACATGACAAGGGAAGGATTTGATTCTCAAATACTCAGGTGGCAGAAATCATGAGTATCTGTTAAGAGAGGAGTTTGGGTTATTATATGAAGGGTGGGATTAGGGTCTCAGAAAGATGGGGTCAGAAATGGTGGATATATAGGAACAGAGGGAGTATGCTGGGTAAATGACAAGGGAGGGATTTGGGTCTTATACACTTTAGGGGCAGCAATGGTGAGTATGTAGCAAGAGAAATACTTTGGATGGGCATACGACAATGGAGAGATTAGGGTCTCACAAAGCCGGTGGCAAAATGATGGGTATATGCCCAGAGAGGAGTTTGGGTAGCTGTATGACCAGGGGGTGTTTGGTTCTCTTAAGGTTTGGGGCAGAAATAATTGGTATATTTCATGAAACAGAGTTTTGGTGGGTATATGTCAAGAGAGGGGGTTTTGTTGGGCTTATAAACATGGATATATTTGGGTCTGACATGTTTGGGGGAAGAAATGGCGGTTACATCACAAGACAGGAAATTGTGTGGTTACATGAAAATAGAAGAATTTTCAGTGGGCATATGGCAAGAGAAGGATTTGGGTCACAGCAGGATGGGGGCAGACATGGTGGATATATGGCTAGCGAGGGAGTTTGGGTGAGTACATGACATGGGGCAGATTGGGCCATCACAACGTTTGGGGGAAGAAATGGTGGAAACATTATAAGAGAGAGTATTAGGTTTGGTGTATGGCTAAGGAGGAATGAGTGTCTTGGAAGGATGGGTCCAGAAATAGTGGGTACATGGCGAGAGAGGGAGTTCACTTGGTTGAATGAAAGGGAGAGATTTGTGTCTGATAAGGTTTTAGGGAAGAAATATTGGCTATATGGCAAGAGAGGTAGTGTGGATAGGCAGATGACAAAGGAGGGATGTGGTCTCATAAGGATGAAGGCAGCAACAGTGGGGAGAGAGAGAGAGATAGAGAGAGAGAGAGAGAGATTGGGTTGGTATATGATATGAGAGAGATTATGGTTTTACTAAGTTTGATGGCAGATAAACAATTTTCATGAATTTACGATAAAGATGGATTTGATTGCGTGTATTGTATGAACCACACCTTGAACTCAAATTTCAAGTTGAGGCCTAGAAAATTGATTTAGGTGGGTATATGACACAGAAGACTCTTTGGTGTTGAAGATGGAAAATCTGACATTTTGTATACTATAGGGATAGAGGCCAGAAAAGGAATATGGTTTGATATATAAAAAGAAGAAAAATTGGGTTAGCATATGACAAAGAAGGGACTTTGGTTCCCACAGATTTGAGGGTCATACCACACATGCACTGTAAGACTCATAGAGGTAATTATGGAGCATTGAATCCAAATTGCTACATTTATCTAATCTCATAGATACCGATGAAGAAGACTGTGCTCCACCATCCATGTATTTTGCAAGATCCGGGCAAAACTTCACAGTATGAATGTCTCAACCTATCTGAGGTGAAGTGTGTGAGTGACAGTTATCCCCACAAATAGCTGTTATGTTTTCTGTTTGGCAACTTTTTTTGAATGTTGGTTTTATACCTCACCATCCAATGTAAGTAAGGAAATCTCCCCAGGAGCAATAATCACCCAGCAAACTCAAATCTACTGATCACATCTCAGTGAAAGGAATGGTAATTTGAAGTGACAGGTTTACCCTTGGTTATCCTTTATAAAAAATTTGTGTTTTAATAGGGCTTTTAGAATGGGCTGCTTACATAACAGGCCTAGCAGAAATGAGGATATACTAATGAGACAATTGTGTAGCTTGATCTATCAGAACAGTCAAATCATTGACGTCAACGTAATGAGTATTTCTACAGAAATCTCATGCCAGGTAAAGCAATGTTCTCTACCCAAAGGAAAACCTTGTCTCCTTCAAGAGATTTCACACAATTCCTACTATCAAACCACCTTGCCAGATAAGACTAACAATTAGACAATGATGGGTGAGCTAAGGTAGGGTAGATGCCACCTCCTGACCACAACTGCTTATATGTCAATACCCTGTCCCTCTAGCTAAACTCTAATCTCAGTTCAGGACTTCAAGATGCAAGAGACTTGAAAGGGTCTCTGGATCTCTTTATCACTAGTTAATTGGATGCTTGCCTATAATTTTAGGAAATTAATTCATGATCCTCATGGCAGGATTCAGGCAAACACGGCACTGGGCCTGTTGTTGAGTCCATACCAACTGATTCATCAGTAGTAGGTAGAGAGAGAGAGAGACGAGGCCTGATGTGGGAATGTAAACCTCAAAACCCACCCTCAGTGACATATATTATCCACAAAGGCTATATGCATTCCAGCATGGTCACACCTCCTAATTTCCCAAACAGTTGCACTTCTTGGTAACTAAGTAAGTATTCAAGTACATGAGAGCCTGTTTTTCATTCCCTTTCATTAACTGTCACATTTCTCTAGAAGCCACCAACTGTCAGTAGTTTGTCAGTTAGAGGTACAGACTTCTGAGCCATCCCCCATAGTCAAAGATGCACTGTAGGAGGGCTCCAGAGTCTAACTGGCAAACTCCTGACAGTTGGTGGCTTCTAGAGAAGTGTGAGAGTTAATGTGGATGGAAACCATACTGGCATATATTTGAGTGCTTAGTCACCAAGCATACTGGAATATGACCTGGCCTCATCTTACACAGGCCTTTGCATGCAATCACGACGGCTCTGTATTTGTGAGAGCAATGACTCTGTCATGTCTTGAGATCACAATTTCACTCTTGGCATCTGCAGCCTCAGACTCATAAAATCTTTTTAAATGCTCCCTGCAATGGTACCTGAGTCTTGAAGAGAGGGCTACAAATATCCCATTGCACATACTCTCATTTTTTTTCCAGGATGACCAGTTGTGAATGTCTTTTTTAAACATAATCTACTGCACCAAGGTCTCTGAGGAGGTCTGAGAACTGCACTAATCTGTAGTTATCGAGATATGAATGTAGAGTGAAGCTTGATACTTCATTCATTTAACAAAATAATAGTATGAGGTTCAATACTGGGGCCTTGGATCTCCATAACCATATGTTCTCGACAAATCTTACAGCAGCAGGCATGTGTTGCTTTCTATAGAGTAGACCTTAAATTCACTCTTAAGGAGCTGATTATTCCCAGAAAGTTTGTACCACTATTGCATTCATGGACATATCTTTCTAGGTTGTTCATTAATATAGTATGCAATATTCTTAGTTTGGTACGATGACTGATGATCCTCCCAGGAGCACACCATGTAGGCTAGAGCAAAGGATGAAATACTGGGACTAAACTGGGAACTAGGATTTAGGACTTTGTTGAAGTTAGAGATCATTACTGCAAGGCAAAGATTTCAGGCTACTATGGTGGCACTGCCTAAGGCTCATGATTTACACGCTACAGTATACGAAAACAGAAATATTGGGATGTATGTGGAATATCCAATAGACTAGGCCCTGGAAGAGAACACAGAAAGTTTGTGTATAGAGAGGGGTAGTATAGTCAACATCTAGTCCTGTTTCTGTGGATAGGGCAAGTACTAGTGGCACTCTAATTGTTCCTTATAGCACTGAAATTGGGGGTGTATGAGATTTGGGACCATGATGAAGCCTGAAGGCCTCTGCTCTGAAGTATAAGTTGTTTGTCTAGGCTGGGGTACTGGTATAGATTCAGCAGGATGTGCAAAAACACTTATGATGAGTATGTTAGGGATAATTAACAGGCCTGACTCTGGAGAGGTCATGGGGAATCTGAGTACAGAGTTGGGTTGTATAGGCAGCACACAGTGTTCTGTGGCTAAGTGTTGTAACAGGAACTTCATGCAGGAACCAAGATCTTACCTATAGCAAAGAAGAACATGAAGCAAAGGATTTCGGACATTGACAAAAGTTAGAAGTCACTACAAGGATGGGTGGTGGTGGTGCATGACTTTAATCATAGCACTTGGGAGGCAGAGGCAGGAGGATCTCTGTAAGTGTGAAGCCAACCTGGTCTACAGAGCTAGTGCACACATAGACTTCAAAGTTACATAGAGAAGCCTTCCCTCAGATTAAAAATAGATAGATAGATAGATAGACAGATAGGTAGATATAAGTAAGTCATTGCGAGTGAGAACAAGCACTATTCTAGGGATGCCACTAGATGGTCTGGACTCCACTAGTTTGGGAAAACAATTATCTTTGCAGAAGGGTGCATACCTCTATCGACTTTATAGGAGGATATGGACAGTCTGGGCATGTGTGCAAGAACGTTGAGTGCAGAGGGAGCCTAGCTGTTCACTAAAGCATAGTAGAAGTTGTAGGGCCTAAGCTTGTCTGCACACATTCAATCCTGTAGATGCCTAAAGCTCACAAATGGAAGGCAAGTGTGTTTCTAGTAGGTCAGGCTGCATGTGGAAAAACAAGTATTCATGTTTGTGTTGGTTATTACTCACTAGGCTAAACCCTGGAGGCCGAGCATGTGGGATGTCTAGGGACAAAGATAGGTGGCTTAATCATTTAAATGTCACTTGTGATTGAATGAAGGTAGAATGGTTCAAGTTGAGAGTATGGAAGTTGGATATAGCACAAAGGAATAGGCTAGGACAAGGTCAGTTGGAGGAACCAGAGTCTGCAGAAGCCTAGAGCCATCAAGTACAAGGAACTCATAGAAACACTAGTCATGGTCACTGGATGTTCGACCATTCTAGTTACGCCAGAAAATAAAATGTCAGATAGGGATGTAAACACCAGGCTCACCCAGGAGGAGACCACAGGAAGTCTGTGTATTTATTGGTGTATTTTATGTGTCACAAGGCTTTCTGAAAGTAGATGTGGGTAGACAGGGCTAGGGTACATCCCTATGGGAGCATAGATGTAGGCTACAGCCAAGGACAAAATGCTTGGCATAGGCTAGGGCCAAGGAATGGGGACCTTGTTGAATTCTAGGGGTCATTACAGCAAGGCTAGGAGTCCAGACATCTGTGCCAAACTGCATGCAGCATGGGATTTATGTTTTGCATGACATGAAAACAGAAATATTGGGTTGTGTTTGGAGTTTCAGTAACTAGACTCTGGGGAGTGGATGGGAAGTTTGTGTATAGAGTGCCATGGTATAGTGAACATCTAGTCCTGTGGCCATAGATAGGACAACTATTGTAGAAAAACTAAATGTTAACTATAGCACATGAATAGATGGAGGGCTGTGCTGGGGTGTGAGATTTTACACCCTACCGAATCCTAGAGGCACCTGTTATGTGTTATAGTTTGTCTATGTAGGCTAGAGTACTGTGATCAATTCAGCAAGTTGTAGAAAATCATGTATGATGAGTACATTTGGTGTTAGTCTACAGGCTTGACTCTGGGGAGTACATGGGTATTCTGGGAAATCTGGGTATTAAGTTGTGTTGTATAGGTAGCCTAGAGTGTCCTGTGTGTAAGTGTTGCTTCAGGAGATTCATGCAGGACACTATATGTTGCATTCAGCCTAAGAGACCATGGTGGGACTAAGATGGAACAAAGGATTTGGAACCCTACCAATAGCTAGAAGTCACTACTATTGAAATCTAGGGAT
This sequence comes from Microtus oregoni, assembly GCF_018167655.1. Taxonomy (NCBI): domain Eukaryota; kingdom Metazoa; phylum Chordata; class Mammalia; order Rodentia; family Cricetidae; genus Microtus; species Microtus oregoni. The sequence goes on along the minus strand of NW_024544329.1, from coordinate 6,222 downwards.
GACACTGGATGTTCCATCCAGTCTGGACTCCACTGTATTAGAAAAACAATGATAGGATGCAGAGCAGTGCTCTGAAATCTAGACGATGGAGGAGTATTCTGATAGTCTGGGGATAGAATGGTCATGTAGGGCAGCCACAACTCCTCTGGTTCTATGAGAGACTGATAGTCTTTGTGGGAATCTAGATGCTGTCAACAGCACAAAAAAAGTTGATGGGTCTAAGAATGCCGGAGATTGCTATAGAGGCAGCTGGAGAAGACCAGGACACTGGTTGTTGCAACTTGGGTAGATCAAGCCCTCTATGTACAAAGTACTGAGTGGGTAACTAAACTAAACAAGTTAAAACCTGGGAAGACATAGAAAATCTGAATAAGGAATAATGCTCTATACTGTACCTAAAGTGTCCCGTGGATGTATTAGTGCAGGGTAAGTGCTAGCAAAGCCTAGATGTTCACGACAGAAAAGGAGGATTCCTGAGAATAGTCTGAGCTGAGTTATTTGGGACCATACTCCCTAGAAGACCCTTGACTCAAGAGGCAAACAGCCAGATTATGCAGGGGTGCTGGCTGTTAAACTCAAGCTAGATGCAGATGGATATGGAAAACAAGTATTGGTTGGTGGCTTAAATAAGAAGCCAGTTCCTGGAGGAGAACATTAGGAATGTGGTAGAGTAGGGTGCTGCAGGTAACACAGAGGGTACTGTGGGTGGGTGAAGGTAGCAACTTGTCTGCTGCATGTATGTCGGCAATCGCACACGTGGAAGGCCAAGACATGGGATTTCCGAAATTATAGAAGCCTAGATATTGCTACTTAGGTGATCAAACTAAATTTGTATAATGACTTTGGGAAAGAGGCTAGATCCAGATAGAGATAGAATATGAAATATCTGGTTGTGAGGGAGTGAGTACTTACCAGGCCATACCATGGTGGAGGACTCAGGAATACAGAATTTGGATTCGGGTAAGATAGTTAGCAAAATGAGTACTATATGTAGATTCAAGCAGCGCAGGTCCTTGTAGGACAATGTATGTTGGTTGGAGGACAGGACTAGATGCTGGGATTCGGCCCTCACATTTGGAACTCTGTTGAATCCTGTGAGCATTACTACAACATGCAAGAATATCAGTGGCAAAAACTAGACTTGGACACTTGTAGTGACTTATGATCTGTTTGTTGGCATATGGGGAAACGCTATCTGGTAGGGGAAATATTCTGGGCTTGGTCTTTGGGGAAGATATGGAAAGTCTGGATTGGAAATGGAGTTGTGAAAGCAGGGCAACTAATTCATGCATGGGTGTAGGTGTGTTAAATTCAGGGGAGCCTAACTGTTGACTGTACCAAAGAAGGAGTTGCTGGACCTAGTCTTGGCTGAAGGCTTTGAAAACCTTCACAGGCCTAAAATTTGCAAATGCAAGGCACATGAGGCAGCTGTAAGTCAGACAGCATGTGGAAAATCAAATATTCACTTGTGTGTAGTGGGTTACTCAATTGGCTAAAGTTGGGTCCTGGTGGTTGTGGGATGTCTGGTTATATAATGAAGTGGTTTAGGCATCGGAATCATCCTGCAGATGGATTCAGGTAGGATGGTTACTGTTGGGAATGTAGATGCTGGATACAGCACAAAAGAATGTGCTAGGACAAGGCCAGTTGGAGGGAAAGTGCCAGCAGAAGCTTAGAACTATCTATCAAAGCACGGTAGGACTAAGATGGAGCCTAGGGTTTGGAACTCAGCAAACAGCTAAAAGTCACTGTAAGTGTGAGAAAACAGCTCTTTTAGAGTTCTCACTGGATGTTTCATCAGGTCTGGACTCTACTGGAGTAGGAAAAGAATTATCTGCTCGAAAGGTGCACTTACTTCTCTTGGCATTGTAGAAGGATTTGGACAGTCTTGGCATGCTGTGATATTATGTAGTCAGCCAGAGATCCTGTGGTTTGATGAGGTTGGGGTTGTCTCAGTGGGAATGTATATGTTGTCTACAGCACAGGAGGATTTGATGGGACTAGGAATCCTATATGCTATGAATATGTTTTATTACCATTGGTTATTCAAGAAGATGCTTTGGGCAATCGATTAGTAGAATATAGCCAGGCAGGAAATCTGAACAGAGATATAGAGAGAAAGTAGGCAGAGTCAGGGAGATGCCATCTAGCTGCTGAAGGAGAAAACCAGCAGCTACCAGCGAGAGCCTTACTGGAATGGATCATAATGATACATAGATATACAAAAGGGAATCCCACATCAATATGAGCTATGTTTGGAGGGATGTGGAAAAACAGTATTTGGAACAGGAAATATTCACTAGGTTCGAACTTTAGGAGGACACGATAACTTTTCATAAGGAGTGGGGTTATTCCATTAGCCAGTACAGGTATGATAAGTGTTGGGGAACTCTCAGTGTTGGCTACAGAATAGTAGTAGCTGGTGGGATCATGCTGTGTTTTGAGATTTGTGTCCCTAAAACATGCCAAAAATCACTACTGCAGAGTGCAAGGGCCCATTCTTTGATGGGACAGGGACTATTCAATCTAGGATAAATTCCACTGAATATGGAAAACCAATTACAGAGTATGGATATCTTCACCTGGATAAATCCTGGAGGGGGACATAGGAAGTCTGGGTATGGTGTGAAGAGGTATGGGCAACTCTAAGACCCCTGTTGGTTTATCTAAATAGGATTATATCTGGCTGTAGCCCAGATGTTCTCTATAATATAGGAAAAATGTTCTAAATAGGCTGCAACATGTTGAAGCCTAAAATTCACTACTATAAGGCAAGGAGTCCAGACCAAGATTGAACATTTCTTGTGGTTTCCAGGTTATACATAACAGAATGTTAAAAATCAAGTGTCTAATACTGTGTGATATTCTCAATAGGCTAGACACCAGAAGATAGGAGAACCCTGGTTATGGACTGGGCTTATGTTGGTTGTAGAAAGCCTCCTTAGGTGAGTGAGTATATAAAAGGAGGCTGTATGCTCACCACATTAAAAGAGATATTGAGGCTAGGCTGCGTCACCTGACTTGGGATAAGGTGGAAGCCTGGAGGCCATGATTTGTTGCTACACAGCCAGACAAGATATGGACACTGGTTTGCGTATATTCATTAGGTACAGAGGAATGTGGAGATGGAAGTATTCGCGTGTGTGTGTGTGTGTGTGTGTGTGTGTGTGTGTGTGTGAGTGTGTGTGACTGTGTGTGTGTACGGTCAACAGGCTAAGCCATGGAGTAGGAATGTTATTTGGGAATGATTTTAGGGAAGACATTCAAGATACTAGCCAAAGATTGAGGCGGACATTTTGGACTAAACCATTGACAGGGATGGTATTGTTGAAGGATTTGGAGAAGCAAATGATCTGTCATGTGTTCTACCACAACAAAGGTAGATATGTAAAAAAAGGTTGAGGTGGAAAATTTGCCTTAGAGTTATTAAACAAAGTCTCCATCTAAACCCAAACTCTCTTTGCCTTCTCAATATCTTCCCCCTATCATCAAAGTGTCAGGAGTGGTACAGTCCACTATTTGTTCCTTCCTTCCCCAGGCATTCTTGTGGGTCAGAACCAGGCTTTGTGATGTCAGAGCACAAGCTCACCTACTATTGGTCGAGACCTTGATGATGACTCAGGTCTGAGGGTGTGGCCTTCCCTACCCTGCAAGTTGTTCACAGCCCCTCGAGGGAGAAACAACATGCGCTCATGCGACTTGGTGATGGAGAGTCTAGCAAAGGAATCTAAGGAATCACTGTCCGACATGGACCTCCCAACATCCTGTAGTGATGTTCCGATGGCAGCGAATGGGCCAGTCCTTATGATGAAGACAAAGGCAGCTCTAAAGCAGTATCCACCTTACATGTCGTGCGGAAAGGTGAGTTGACAAACCCTACTGGAGCTCCCTCCTCTACTCATTTACTCTTACCTAAAGTCACTACCTCTCTCCTTCCTGGCATAAATCCCTTATCAATTCTCACCTCTTCCGACAAAGTGTCCTTCACATGCCTCTCCTGACTTCTCCCTCTATTAACTAATTCTTGTGTTCACCTCTTGCCATTCCAGGCACACAAGAAAAGCAAACACAGGAAGAAGAAGAACAAGAGGAAGAGGGAGGCCGAAGAGGCAGCTGCCCTCGAACGGAAGAAAATCAAAGTGAAAGCTGTTACTGCAATGCCTGAACCTATGGAGAAAGAGCCTGAAAAGGAAGCCGAGGTGCACACTACTGGAGAAGCAAGCTTGGTCGCAGCAGCCGATGAGGGGGAGATCCAATAAGATGGCTATCATGAAGACAGGGAATGCCCAAATATGACAAAGAAAATTGCATTGGTATAAATTTCTTAAATTGAAAATAAATTCAATTTAGTTGAAAAGCTATGTGTCTTTTACAGTGACTAAAGGTGAAACCAGGAAAGGGAAGGAAAAATGATGGTTATAGGAGAAGAGAGGGAAGATGGGTGGGTGAATGGCAACAGAGAGATTTGTTCTTCACTAGGTTAGGAACAGTCATAGTGGGTGCATGGAAGAGGGGGAGTTTGGGTTGGTAGAAGACAAGGGAGGGATTTGGGTCTCCAAATGTTTGGGCATCAATGATGGGTGCATGGAAGAGTGGGAGTTTGGGTGGGAAGAAGACAAGGAAGGGATTTGGGTCTCCAAAGGTTTGGGGCAGTAATGGTGAGTGTGTGAAAAATGAGGGAGTTTGGGTGGGTAGAAGTCAAGGGAGGGATTTGTGTCTCCAAAGGTTTGGGCATCAATTGTGGGTGCATGGAAGAGAGGGAGTTTGGGTGGGTAGATGACAAGGGAGGGATTTGGGTCTCCAAAGTTTGGGCATCAATGGTGGGTGCATGGAAGAGGGGGAGTTTGGGTGGGAAGAAGAAAAGGGAGGGATTTGGGTCTCCAAAAGTTTGGGCATCAATGGTGGGTGCATGGAAGAGGGGGAGTTTGGGTGGGAAGAAGACAAGGGAGGGATTTGTGTCTCCAGAGGTTTTTCATACAGATAAAGTTACGAATGTTCTAGGATGTCCTGCATATAAGTCTGTCCTACAGAAGGGGTTTTTAGGGAAGTAGGGCCTGTCTCACAGAATCAGTGTTTTGATAACCTTCATCTGTCTCATGAAAAATATTAGAAATGAACTAATATGCCTTTCAGATAAGTTATATATGTGAAAGGTTCTTGGGAGGAGCTAGTCTCTCTCTCTCTCTCTCTCTCTCTCTCTCTCTCTCTCTCTTTCTTCCTCTTCTTCTTCTTCTTCTTCTTCTTCTTCTTCTTCTTCTTCTTCTCTCTTTCTCTCCCTCTACCTTTCTACCTATATCACTTTCTCCTTCTCTGCCTTTCTTTGCCTTTCTTCCCTCCTCTCACTCATAATCTATGTTGTTTTAACCTCAATCTGTCCTATAGTTAGGATGAACTTGTATATCCATCCTCGTTCTGTTCTACTGGGGAGACTATGATGGATTTAGTGTGTGTCTCTCAAATGCAGTTGTTTTTTTTTTAAATCTGTGATCTATCCTACAGCTAAAAATAGAATTTACACAGTTCTTTATACCTAAGTACATCCTATGGAAAAGAGATGAAGGGAGCTAATATTGTCTCTCACAGTGAATGCAGTTCAAACACAGTCTGTACAACAAAGGATATGAGGAGTAAAGTAGTGTGCTATCCAGTCCAGCCTATCCTAAGATTGAAGATTGGAGGAAGCTAGCAACTGTCTCTCAGAATCCATAATTCATGCTGTTTTGTTGTCTTTCAAGCTAAGGAAATGTTAGGAATAAATTGGTATTGTTCTCCAGTCTAGTCTACCCAAATAAGGCCGACAAGAGGAAACCAGGGATGGAGTCTCAAAATCCCATTTTTCTGACTTGATACGTCCTGTGGAGGAGTTCAGAAAAGAACTAACATGTTCTCCAGCTATTGTTCAGAGTAGGGTTTAAGGGAGATACTGTCTGTCTCTGAGAATCCATATTGTTCAACTGTGGGACAATGGTCTTGTAACCTATAAAGATTTGTCACTTGTATTGGTTTCATAAAATTCTGATTGACCAGTAGTCAGGTAGGAAGTATATGCAAGGTGACAAGATAGAATTCTGGGAAGAGGAAAGGCTCAGTCTGCAGTTGTCACCCAGATGCAGAGGAAGCAATATGAGAATGCCTCACTGATAAAAAGTACCAAGCCACGTGGCTAACACAGACTAGAATTATGGGATAATTTAAGATATAAAAGTTAGTTAATAAGAAGGC